>NC_087381.1:6834918-6847418 GCF_963675165.1 Halichondria panicea | reverse complement strand
CACACACACACACACACACACACACACACACACACACACACACACACACACACACACACACACACACACACACACACACACACACACACACACACACACACACACACACACACACACACACACACACACACACACACACACACACACACACACACACACACACACACACACACACACACACACACACACACACACACACACACACACACACACACACACACACACACACACACACACACACACACACACACACACACACACACACACACACACACACACACACACACACACACACACACACACACACACACACACACACACACACACACACACACACACACACACACACACACACACACACACACACACACACACACACACACACACACACACACACACACACACACACACACACACACACACACACACACACACACACACACACACACACACACACACACACACACACACACACACACACACACACACACACACACACACACACACACACACACACACACACACACACACACACACACACACACACACACACACACACACACACACACACACACACACACACACACACACACACTGGGTAGAGACTCACTTTATGCACAGAACTCTTGTCTTGCTGCCAACTCTCATACATACTCTCCACATAAGTGCCAGAGTAACCGCTTAGAAATGGCTCAGCTGTACACACACACTGTAATAAATACATGTACACAGACACAAGTTACCAGCGCCATTGCTCCGCTGTCTGACTCTCGCTCTACAAGACCTGAACACAGACCCTCCACACACACACAAAGCATCTTGACCAGTACAGTAACAGCTAGCTAGCCACGCCCACTTTAGTAGGCCCCACTACTACCAGCCCCGCCCACCAGTAAGTTACTGATGCAGCCCAGATAACAGTAGTGACCAACCTCCTCTATGCAGCGCAGCCCGGGCCAGAGAGTGAAGCTGCTACTGGAGGCTATGCCTATGGCTGCCTACCTCGTGGTACACAAATGAGTTGTCGCGCATGTCATGATAGAGCACATGTCATTTGCACAAGACAAAGAGAGAGCAACCGGCCTGAGACGACTGTCCTTTTGGGTGAGCGCTACTGATAGCTTGATATAGCTATTGGATATTTTTTAGCAAGATGGTAGTTGGATATTAATAGTGACAGCCTTGTGTTAAAGTAGCTCTATGTATACTGTCCTTATATTGTTCTCTCATGTCTTACTCACAGATAACTACTCAACGCTGCACAGCACAGCATTCAATCACTCTCATAATTTTATTGTCATTTCATCTTTTATGGGGGACGCCCCACTCTTATTATTTTTATCACTGAATGGCTGCTGACGTACGTATATATAAGAGCACTACAAGATACGACAGGAAAGGGTCAGTATAATAATTATGTATTGTCCCATGCACAGTGATGTAGTGTACTATCTGTTACTTCCTCTGGTATTCAGCCCCTTTAATGGGCACAGGATTATATAGATCTCCAAGCCATTAGTATTAATGATTCATTGGATACTGAATTTATATGGATGTATGGATGGGGTTAGCATATTTTCGTAACATTATCAGTATAGAGTAGCATCTTGTGCTCCCCTTTCTTCATCACTCAATCTGCAGGCAGTGTATGTGATTTTCTGACAGGGAAGGCTACTCGGGAGTCGGCCACACAAGGTATAGTCTAATAATTATTGTACAGTACTTCGATGATCTTCTCTGTTTTGGGTCAGATGCAATTGCCTATAGCCAGTTAAAACATTTCTTCTACTCTTGGCTTAAGAAATTGTATTTTATTATTGTACCAGCATTAGGTAGTTAACGCATTGACCTCTACTACCGTGTAGCAGGAAAGTTCGTTATTTGAGAAATGTTGTATAGTTGTTCACATTTCAATGCCAAGAAACCATAGCTTTGCATGGTGTGTCTTCCATTTATTATTACATGAAGTGTGAAGTGTGTTGTAAGTTTGTACAGAGAGGACTCCCATGGTGGCAATGATCTGATGATGGCTCCACTGCTCTGATGGACCAATGCAGGAGAAGTTATTCTGTATAATTATTACACTAAATTAATGTATGCCACTGTTTGGATCGGTTTCTGTTCTGCTCAGCTTCTTCCTCCAACTTGCTTACGCAGGCTAAGCTTATTCTTAGTTCATTCTATAGTCTAGTATTATTGTCGGTTTGGTTGTTTTATGTTTTTCACCTGGTCATACGGAATCACTTCATTAATTTGTGCAGACCACACCTCTATCCACACATTGTACCTGCACATCCTGTATATATGGGGCCACACCCCCACTCACTGTACTGATATGTGGTCACACCCCCATACATGGTAACCCTCTTGACCACACCTCCACCCATGCATTGTGTCGTACATGCTGTGTTTTTGTGTACAGTACACACATCATCCGTGTCTTTATCCCCACACCTAGTCGGAGGGAGCAGCAAGTTCTACTAAGAGCCAGCATCACCAACTAACCAACACACTACAAGACCTACCTACTACCAGCTAGGACAGCACACCACCCGGGACTTAATACGCCTTTGTATTACGATCATGATACAATTTGCTGCCCTCCCTCGCCCATGGATTGAATGATTATGGACACTCGCAGGACAACTAAGAGACTGACACACAATAATAGACACCAAAGGTCCAGTTACTGTATCATGTACGAATAGTCTGTTGCTTGTACATTTCGCAACATTATCAGTAATTGACTGTAGAGTAGCATCTTGAGCTCCCCTTTCTTCATCACTCAATCTGCAGGCAGTGTATATGATTTTCTGACAGGAAAGGCTACTCTAAACAGAGGGAGTCGGCCACACAAGGTATAGTCTAATAATTATTGTACGGTACTCTCTGTTTTGGGTCAGATGCAATTGACTAGCCAGTTTAAAACATTTCTTCTACTCTTGGCTTAAGAAGTTGTATTTTATTATTGTACCAGTATTAGGTAGTTAACTCCACTTATGCATTGACCTCTACTACTGTGTAGCGTGAAAGTTCGTTATTTGAGCCCTCGAGAAATGTTGTATAGTTGTGTTCACATTTCAATGCCAGGAAACCATAGCTTTGCATGGTGCGTGGGAGTTTCTTCCATTTGTATTACATGAAGTGTGAAGTGTGTTGTAAGTTTGTATAGAGAGGACTCCCATGGTGGCAATGATCTGATGATGGTTCCACTGCTCTGATGGACCAATGCAGGAGAAGTTATTCTGTATAATTATTACACTAAATTAATGTATGCCACTGTTTGGATCGGTTTCTGTTCTGCTTAGCTTCTTCCTCCAACTTGCTTACGCAGGCTAAGCTTATTCTTAGTTCATTCTTAGTTCATTCTATAGTCTAGTATTATTGTCGGTTTGGTTGTTTTATGTTTTTCACCTGGTCATACGGAATCACTTCATTAATTTTTATACAGTGCAGACCATACCTCTATCCACACATTGTACCTGCACATCCTGTATATATGGGGCCACACCCCCACTCACTGTACTGATATGTGGTCACACCCCCATACATGGTAACCCTCTTGACCACACCTCCACCCATGCATTGTGTCGTACATGCTGTGTTTTTGTGTACTGTACAGTACACACATCATCCGTGTCTTTATCCCCACACCTAGTCGGAGGGAGCAGCAAGTTCTACTAAGAGCCAGCATCACCCACTAGCCAACACACTACAAGACCTACCTACTACCAGCTAGGACAGCACACCACCTGGGACAGACTCTACTATACCATGTGATACAATTTGCTGCCCTCCCTTGCCCATGGATTGAATAATTATGGACACTCGCAGGACAACTAAGAGACTGACACACAATAATAGACACCAAAGGGCCAGTTACTGTATCATGTACGAATATTCTGTTGCTTGTACATTTCGTAGCATTATCAGTAATTGACTCTAGAGTAGCATCTTGAGCTCCCCTTTCTTCATCACTCAATCTGCAGGCAGTGTATGTGATTTTCTGACAGGAAAGGCTACTCTAAACAGAGGGAGTCGGCCACACAAGGTATAGTCTAATAATTATTGTACGGTACCTTCTCTGTTTTGGGTCAGATGCAATTGCCTTCAATCACTAGCCAGTTTAAAACATTTCTTCTACTCTTGGCTTAAGAAATTGTATTTTATTATTGTACCAGCATTAGGTAGTTAACTCCACTTATGCATTGACCTCTACTACTGTGTAGCAGGAAAGTTTATTATTTGAGCCCTCGAGAAATGTTGTATAGTTGTTCACATTTCAATGCCAGGAAACCATAGCTTTGCATGGTGCGTGGGAGTGTCTTCCATTTTTATTACATGAAGTGTGAAGTGTGTTGTAAGTTGTACAGAGAGGACTCATTGTACAGAGAGGACTCCCATGGTGGCAATGATCTGATGATGGCTCCACTGCTCTGATGGACCAATGCAGGAGAAGTTATTCTGTATAATTATTACACTAAATTAATGTATGCCACTGTTTGGATCGGTTTCTGTTCTGCTCAGCTTCTTCCTCCAACTTGCTTACGCAGGCTAAGCTTATTCTTAGTTCATTCTTAGTTCATTCTATAGTCTAGTATATTGTCGGTTTGGTTGTTTTATGTTTTTCACCTGGTCATACGGAATCACTTCATTATTATCAGTGCAGACCACACCTCTATCCACACATTGTACCTGCACATCCTGTATATATGGGGCCACACCCCCACTCACTGTACTGATATGTGGTCACACCCCCATACATGGTAACCCTCTTGACCACACCTCCACCCATGTATTGTGTCGTACATACTGTGTTTTTGTGTACAGTACACACATCATCCGTGTCTTTGTCCCCACACCTAGTCGGAGGGAGCAGCAAGTTCTACTAAGAGCCAGCATCACCAACTAACCAACACACTACAAGACCTACCTACTACCAGCTAGGACAGCACACCACCCGGGACAGACTCTACTACATGATACAATTTACACAATTTTTATTTCAATTTTTACAATTTATACATGATACAATTTGCTGCCCTCCCTTGCCCATGGATTGAATAATTATGGACACTCGCAGGACAACTAAGAGACTGACACACAATAATACTGTATTTTTGCCATTATTATGATAAAAATAATGTATTAATTTTTTGCCATTAATTTTATATAAAATTAATCATTAGGGAATCATGCATGCCTGCATGATAGTAGTCTCATGAATGAGTCGCCCTTTGTCCCAAAGAATAGCCCCGCCCACTTACTATGAGTGCTGCGCTTTAAATATGCTTGTAGCTGCGTGTATGGCAGCATGGCTACTCTGTGACTATTCTATCCCTCTCTCTCTCTCTCTTTATGTGGAGTACCACCATACAATGGACCAACCAACCACTCCATCATCCTGCCACTTGAACAGGAGGAGACCTCCATTGAGTGCTACCTATTCCAGTGGGTAAGTTACTGTGTGTTAATTATAAAATAACTTTGAGCTTGTGTGCATGGCAGGTGGCCCATTATCTTTGTATCTAGGTTAGTACTGATTAGAGCTTTGGGATCATGCCTCAGGGTGATGTAGAGCCTGTGCTAGGCCCTGCCTTAGGGACTAGCTGTGACCCTGTTGATCTGTTGTATGATCAGCAAGTCGAGCGTCTTGAGCGATCCTTACCTTTGGGAAAACTTGACAGTATAGCCTCTGTTCGATTTCTAGATTCCTTGCTTTTGGGATCCTGCCATCGCGTTGCGGTATCGGTAGCCCTGAAGGCATGGGATTTAGAAATCGGAACAGAGCAATACTGCCCAGTGGGGGCGCAATGACACTTACTGGTGATTGGACAGGAATGATGCAGAATAGCTACGTTGTCATGACCCGATCGTACCGAGCATGCCACATGTCCTGGCACAGGTTCTATGTTGTTCTGAGACATGATACCTAACTGTTTACTGTTTACCTTGTTCTGTACTCTCTAGGGGTGTACAGTAATTAGGGTGGTACAACCAAGGCGAGTGTATGCTGTGCTTATGCTTGTAGCTGTGTGGTGTATGGGTGACTATTCTATCCCTCTCTCTCTCTCTTCATGTGCAACGGAGAGAGTACCACCATACAATAGACCAACCAACCACTCCATCATCCTGCCACTTGAACAGGAGGAGACCTCCATTGAGTGGTAAGTTACTGTGTGTTAACTATAATTATAAAATAGCTTTGAGCTTGTGTGCATGTCAGGTGGCCAATTATCTTTGTATCTAGGTTAGTACTGATTAGAGCTTTGTACAGTTGGGATCATGCCTCAGGGTGATGTAGAGCCTGTGCTAGGCCCTGCCTTAGGGACTAGCTGTGACCCTGTTGACCTGTTGTATGATCAGCAAGTCGAGCGTCTTGAGCGATCCTTACCTTTGGGAAAACTTGACAGTATAGCCTCTGTTCGATTTCTAGATTCCTCGGTATCGGTAGCACCCAGTGGGGGCGCAATGACACTTACTGGTGATTGGACAGGAATGATGCAGAATAGCTACATTGTCATGACCCGATCGTACCGAGCATGCCACATGTCCTGGCACAGGTTCTATGTTGTTCTGAGACATGATACCTTACTGTTCACTGTTTCTGTACTCTCTAGGGGTGTACAGTAATTAGGGTGGTACAACCAAAGCGAGTGTATGCTAATTCATTATGAACTTGTGCTGCAATTTCAATGATTTATACAGCAATTTAGTACATTAATCGTTATTAGTCATCTGAATGTGTTGACAGTTATGAACCTTGTAATATGGAATGTAATGTACTACCAGTAAGGTAATGCTGGAGAAACCTTGCCAAGACTCTGTAATATGGAATGTGATGTATTACCAAGTAAGGTAATGCTGGAGAAACCTTGCCAAGACTCTGTAATATGGAATGTGATGTATTACCAAGTAAGGTAATGCTGGAGAAACCTTAGTGAGAACGCTTTTAGTTTAACTAGCAACCCAGCAGTCTAGCTCATTATTCAGCCTCTTCTACCTCTGCTCTACCTCAAGTTCTCTTCTACCTTCTCTATACTCTACTCTATACTCTACTGAGGAACCCAGCAGCCTCTATGTCCATCAGACCTAACCCAGTACTGCTCCAAGCTATAAGGTTTGTAGAGCTTTGTGTTAGCTACCTACCAATGTCTAGCTAGCGCTGGCTTTGTGTTAGCTTAATTGCCTGATCGAAGTAGCTTGTGTCAGGTCAGTGTCTAAGTGTTGGTAGAGCTGCCTACCAGCTTCAATCCTACCAATGTCTAGCTTCAAGCAGCTGAGCGCTGGCTTTAGCTTGTAGCTTGTGTGTATGTAAGCCGCCTGCTATGCAGCTTTTTATTTTTCGTCATGGCCTGAAATCGAGACTGGTAGTAAGCCTCTCCTGGCGCGTGTACCTGGCGCGTGTATTAAGTTCAAAAACAGCTCAACACTTTTTTTTAGGTAAATAAAATTTTTAAGTTAAATCAGTATTTTTTTTCTTACAGACAAGTGCATCAGAATATCAAGAGACATCAAGTATCAAGAAACGCCAAGTATCAAGAAGGAGACTCCAGGCCAAACGTTAGTCCTAAATAGTGTGATTATGTTTTTGCTCGTTCGAGACAATTAAAAAAGAAGGAGATAAAACATATCATGCTGTACATACAATTAAGGTGTGCAATAATTCATTTGCTGGTTTTGCCTGCTATCTAAAAAAATTAGGCAGGGAGAGCCCGTGTTTAAATAGTGTGCAATATTTCATTTGCTGGTTTAGCCAGCTTCTGACGGGGAGCCATGCACGCCCTAATCTAAAAAAAATTAGGCAAAAAGGGAGAGCAAATAGTGTGCAATATTTCATTTGCTGGTTTAGCCAGCTTCTGACGGGGAGCCTTGCACGCCCTAAAATTAGGCAAACAGGGAGAGAAACTAGTGTGCAATATTTCATTTGCTGGCTAGCCAGCTTCTGACGGGGAGCCTTGCACGCCCTAATCTAAAAAAAATAGGCAAAAAGGGAGAGAAACTAGTGTGCAATATTTCATTTGCTGGCTAGCCAGCTTCTGACGGGGAGCCTTGCACGCCCTAATCTAAAAAAAATTAGGCAAAAAGGGAGAGCAAATAGTGTGCAATATTTCATTTGCTGGTTTAGCCAGCTTCTGACGGGGAGCCTTGCACGCCCTAAAATTAGGCAAACAGGGAGAGAAACTAGTGTGCAATATTTCATTTGCTGGCTAGCCAGCTTCTGACGGGGAGCCTTGCACGCCCTAATCTAAAAAAAATAGGCAAAAAGGGAGAGAAACTAGTGTGCAATATTTCATTTGCTGGCTAGCCAGCTTCTGACGGGGAGCCTTGCACGCCCTAATCTAAAAAAAATTAGGCAAAAAGGGAGAGCAAATAGTGTGCAATATTTCATTTGCTGGTTTAGCCAGCTTCTGACGGGGAGCCTTGCACGCCCTAAAATTAGGCAAACAGGGAGAGAAACTAGTGTGCAATATTTCATTTGCTGGCTAGCCAGCTTCTGACGGGGAGCCTTGCACGCCCTAATCTAAAAAAAATAGGCAAAAAGGGAGAGAAACTAGTGTGCAATATTTCATTTGCTGGCTAGCCAGCTTCTGACGGGGAGCCTTGCACGCCCTAATCTAAAAAAAATTAGGCAAAAAGGGAGAGCAAATAGTGTGCAATATTTCATTTGCTGGTTTAGCCAGCTTCTGACGGGGAGCCTTGCACGCCCTAAGATTAGGCAAACAGGGAGAGAAACTAGTGTGCAATATTTCATTTGCTGGCTAGCCAGCTTCTGACGGGGAGCCTTGCACGCCCT
Source organism: Halichondria panicea (assembly GCF_963675165.1). NCBI lineage: Eukaryota > Metazoa > Porifera > Demospongiae > Suberitida > Halichondriidae > Halichondria > Halichondria panicea. Next base: position 6,838,621 of record NC_087381.1, on the reverse strand, counting down.
AATCTAAAAAATAGGCAAAAAGGGAGAGAAACTAGTGTACAATATTTCATTTGCTGGCTAGCCAGCTTCTGATGGGGAGCCTTGCACGCCCTAATCTAAAAAAAATAGGCAGTGTGCAATATTTCATTTGCTGGCTAGCCAGCTTCTGACGGGGAGCCTTGCACGCCCTAATCTAAAAAAAATAGGCAAAAAGGGAGAGAAACTAGTGTGCAATATTTCATTTGCTGGTTTCTGCCCTAAGCAAAAAGGGGGAGATAATAGTGTGCAATATTTCATTTGCTGGTTTAGCCAGCTTCTGACGGGGCGCCCTAATCTAAAAAAAAATTAGGAGAGAAACTAGTGTGCAATATTTCATTTGCTGGTTTCTGACGGGGACACCCTAATCTAAGCAAAAAGGGAGAGAAAATAGTATGCAATATTTCATTTGCTGGGTTAGCCAGCTTCTGATGGGAATCCTTACACGCCCTAAATAAAAAAAATTAGTGGTTTTGCTTAGTGCATTGTATGTTTTAGTGAAAAAAAGATATTGCTTAATTTTGCTTAATTAGTGCAGTAAAACATGAAAAGAAAAGAAAAAGTGGTTTTGCTTATAAGCTTAAGTAGTGCTTGATGATGAAGAGAAAAAAGTAGTTTAGCTTTATTAGTGCAGTAAAACATGAAAAGAAAAGAAAAAAGTGGTTTTGCTTATAAGCTTAAGTAGTGCTTGATGATGAAGAGAAAAAAGTAGTTTAGCTTTATTAGTGCAGTAAAACATGAAAAGAAAAGAAAAAAGTGGTTTTGCTTATAAGCTTAAGTAGTGCTTGATGATGAAGAGAAAAAAGTAGTTTAGCTTTATTAGTGCAGTAAAACATGAAAAGAAAAGAAAAAAGTGGTTTTGCTTATAAGCTTAAGTAGTGCTTGATGATGAAGAGAAAAAAGTAGTTTAGCTTTATTAGTGCAGTAAAACATGAAAAGAAAAGAAAAAAGTGGTTTTGCTTATAAGCTTAAGTAGTGCTTGATGATGAAGAGAAAAAAGTAGTTTAGCTTTATTAGTGCAGTAAAACATGAAAAGAAAAGAAAAAAGTGGTTTTGCTTATAAGCTTTAGTGCTTAATGATGAAAAGAAAAAAAGTTGTTTAGCTTTATTAGTGCAGTATTTGCTGGTTTAAGTGAAAAAAAAAAGTTGTTTAGCTTATAAGTCTTTTACTGAAAAGTTGTTTTGCAATTAAGAAAACAAGTGCAGAAGGTAGTTTAGCTTATTAAAAGTTTTTATTTTAAGTGAAGTAAAAGTAGTAGCTCAGTGCAGTAGAGAAAGATATGCAATGGAATTTAGAAACCATAAGTACTGAAATATTGCCATCATCTGCTATAAAAGAGAGTGAGCAAAAAGGGAGGAGGGTGGGCGTGGCTGAGGGTGGGAAAGTTGGCTAGAGTGTGCGGTAAAGTACTTGGGCTAGAGTTGTGGTTAAGTACTCTAACAACAGCTAGAGTTGTGGTTAAGTACTCTAACAACAGCTAGAGTTGTGGTTAAGTACTCTAACAACAGCTAGAGTTGTGGTTAAGTACTCTAACAACAGCTAGAGTTGTGGTTAAGTACTCTAACAACAGCTAGAGTTGTGGTTAAGTACTCTAACAACAGCTAGAGTTGTGGTTAAGTACTCTAACAACAGCTAGAGTTGTGGTTAAGTACTCTAACAACAGCTAGAGTTGTGGTTAAGTACTCTAACAACAGCTAGAGTTGTGGTTAAGTACTCTAACAACAGCTAGAGTTGTGGTTAAGTACTCTAACAACAGCTAGAGTTGTGGTTAAGTACTCTAACAACAGCTAGAGTTGTGGTTAAGTACTCTAACAACAGCTAGAGTTGTGGTTAAGTACTCTAACAACAGCTAGAGTTGTGGTTAAGTACTCTAACAACAGCTAGAGTTGTGGTTAAGTACTCTAACAACAGCTAGAGTTGTGGTTAAGTACTCTAACAACAGCTAGAGTTGTGGTTAAGTACTCTAACAACAGCTAGAGTTGTGGTTAAGTACTCTAACAACAGCTAGAGTTGTGGTTAAGTACTCTAACAACAGCTAGAGTTGTGGTTAAGTACTCTAACAACAGCTAGAGTTGTGGTTAAGTACTCTAACAACAGCTAGAGTTGTGGTTAAGTACTCTAACAACAGCTAGAGTTGTGGTTAAGTACTCTAACAACAGCTAGGGTTAGGGTTAGGGTTAGGGTTAGGGTTAGGGTTAGGGTTAGGGTTAGGGTTAGGGTTAGGGTTAGGGTTAGGGTTAGGGTTAGGGTTAGGGTTAGGGTTAGGGTTAGGGTTAGGGTTAGGGTTAGGGTTAGGGTTAGGGTTAGGGTTAGGGTTAGGGTTAGGGTTAGGGTTAGGGTTAGGGTTAGGGTTAGGGTTAGGGTTAGGGTTAGGGTTAGGGTTAGGGTTAGGGTTAGGGTTAGGGTTAGGGTTAGGGTTAGGGTTAGGGTTAGGGTTAGGGTTAGGGTTAGGGTTAGGGTTAGGGTTAGGGTTAGGGTTAGGGTTAGGGTTAGGGTTAGGGTTAGGGTTAGGGTTAGGGTTAGGGTTAGGGTTAGGGTTAGGGTTAGGGTTAGGGTTAGGGTTAGGGTTAGGGTTAGGGTTAGGGTTAGGGTTAGGGTTAGGGTTAGGGTTAGGGTTAGGGTTAGGGTTAGGGTTAGGGTTAGGGTTAGGGTTAGGGTTAGGGTTAGGGTTAGGGTTAGGGTTAGGGTTAGGGTTAGGGTTAGGGTTAGGGTTAGGGTTAGGGTTAGGGTTAGGGTTAGGGTTAGGGTTAGGGTTAGGGTTAGGGTTAGGGTTAGGGTTAGGGTTAGGGTTAGGGTTAGGGTTAGGGTTAGGGTTAGGGTTAGGGTTAGGGTTAGGGTTAGGGTTAGGGTTAGGGTTAGGGTTAGGGTTAGGGTTAGGGTTAGGGTTAGGGTTAGGGTTAGGGTTAGGGTTAGGGTTAGGGTTAGGGTTAGGGTTAGGGTTAGGGTTAGGGTTAGGGTTAGGGTTAGGGTTAGGGTTAGGGTTAGGGTTAGGGTTAGGGTTAGGGTTAGGGTTAGGGTTAGGGTTAGGGTTAGGGTTAGGGTTAGGGTTAGGGTTAGGGTTAGGGTTAGGGTTAGGGTTAGGGTTAGGGTTAGGGTTAGGGTTAGGGTTAGGGTTAGGGTTAGGGTTAGGGTTAGGGTTAGGGTTAGGGTTAGGGTTAGGGTTAGGGTTAGGGTTAGGGTTAGGGTTAGGGTTAGGGTTAGGGTTAGGGTTAGGGTTAGGGTTAGGGTTAGGGTTAGGGTTAGGGTTAGGGTTAGGGTTAGGGTTAGGGTTAGGGTTAGGGTTAGGGTTAGGGTTAGGGTTAGGGTTAGGGTTAGGGTTAGGGTTAGGGTTAGGGTTAGGGTTAGGGTTAGGGTTAGGGTTAGGGTTAGGGTTAGGGTTAGGGTTAGGGTTAGGGTTAGGGTTAGGGTTAGGGTTAGGGTTAGGGTTAGGGTTAGGGTTAGGGTTAGGGTTAGGGTTAGGGTTAGGGTTAGGGTTAGGGTTAGGGTTAGGGTTAGGGTTAGGGTTAGGGTTAGGGTTAGGGTTAGGGTTAGGGTTAGGGTTAGGGTTAGGGTTAGGGTTAGGGTTAGGGTTAGGGTTAGGGTTAGGGTTAGGGTTAGGGTTAGGGTTAGGGTTAGGGTTAGGGTTAGGGTTAGGGTTAGGGTTAGGGTTAGGGTTAGGGTTAGGGTTAGGGTTAGGGTTAGGGTTAG
>NC_087381.1:6662502-6834718 GCF_963675165.1 Halichondria panicea | reverse complement strand
GGGGGGTGTGTTGGGGGCAACATGATACTTAAACACTATAACATAATTATTTGCAATGCTGTAAGATGCTAGCTTCATAATTATGGTCAATATAATGTCTGCAAAAAAATTAATTCTAGTGACGTTTATATACTGCTAATGCTAACTAGACTTTACTTCTAAGATAGTAACTTTATATCATTAATGTACGTACAAGTTTTCAGCTTATAGCTAGTACTAAGAACATTGCAGCAATATACACAGACCTCAACAAGATGTGGGCTAGCTAGCTATGAACTGTGAGCACAGTATATAATTATATACGTAATTACTATCGTCTTACCAATTGCAGTTCCATCTTGAGTGAAGAAGTTTACAGAAATTTCCACACCTTCGGCAATCTCTCCGTCCAGGATAGACAGCATCATGGCAACAGGGCCGTCAGTCTCGCTCACATTATAGCTATCAGTTACAAAGCCGATTATCACAGCTGTGTGTGTGTGTGTGTGTGTGTGTGTGTGTGTGTGTGTGTGTGTGTGTGTGTGTGTGTGTGTGTGTGTGTGTGTGTGTGTGTGTGTGTGTATACATGTGTGTGTATGTGTGTGTGTGTGTGTGTGTGTGTGTGTGTGTGTGTGTGTATACATGTGTGTGTGTATGTGTGTGTGTGTGGGGGGGGTTATAAATAATTACGTCTGCAATTCACAATAAATGAAAATATTTGCTACCCGATTTAAATAATATTTTTTATTAAAAGTTGTTCAAAAAATTCCATAGTGATGTTTCTAGTCACATCACGGTCCATGTATGGAGGTGGTAGTATATGCAACGGGTGATAGTTGTACAACACAACAAGTTTTAGACAAAGGCTATTATCAGCAAGCAGACGGTCACTGTCTGTTATGGTATACCTTTGAACTATCATCAGACCACTACAGAGATAGCATTGTCTCAGTAGCTCACTATAGGCTGTACACATTGTGAAGGCAATACTCACACCATAATGATTAGAATAGCAATTATGATATCATTGATATCGTACTTGCATGCATAATCACTATGTTTCTAGCTAAAGTTATGTGATTACAACCGCACTACGCAATATATTATTATGTGTTAAACAGCCCTCCTATAATTATAATCCTTGTAATAATAATTATGCACACACATGCAACACAACACAATAACTATATATAACGTACTGTCATCGTCAGCAATGTTAGCTTGAGCCATGTCTGGACCCAGGGTCACAAAACTGGGAAGCACACCAGAGGCACTCAGTGAGGCAGAGAAAGACTCAGCAAACTCATAAATCTGATCATTCTCAAGGTCCACTGAGATGACCTGCTCCCCCTGACCAGTCAGAGTGATAGAAGTAGAGGCCTGAGTGTAGTCACTGCCACTGCCAATGCCACTGCCAATGCCACTGCCAGCTAAGGGGGGGTACATTATATACATGCATGTAATAAAAGCTTTTACTCGTATTATCGATTTGACAGTCGAGTTTTGTCAACCTAAAGCATGCGGTGTAACGAAAAGCTTCAGTGGAAATTATGCATGCATGTCCTTACAACGCAGACAATTGTGTTCGACTCAGCCATATAGTGCAAGCTTTATGTGGTTAGATGTGAAAGAGGGACATGCTTACAAAAATTACTCGGTAAAAGTGAGTCTGTGCATGTGAATAGTTAGCTTAAATAGCTTTTCTCTTCTGATCTCCATGCATGCACTTACTAATAGCTGATCCGTCAGAAGTAGCAAAGTTGATAGTGACAGGGACAGCCAGGTTTCCCTCAATGACACCAATCCTGAAGTCTACTGTGCCGTCAGCTTCGTTCACATCATAGGAGGTATCCAGGAAACCAATACGGGCAACTACAGAATTGATCAGTACATACATGCAGTTACACATGCTAATTAAGACCATGTTTACAGCAATACACATTATGCTATAATAATTATTAACTATGGCTCCCACAATAATTTCTAAACAAATTTGAAATATAAAAATAGACTATATAATTTTCCATAATATGCACTCATTATAATCTGAGCAATAGCGTTGTCTTACCATTAGCATCTAATATCTCCACGGTAGCAGTATCAGTGCCTAGCTGCAGTCTATCAGCCTCATCGGCCTGGAGGTTCAGGCCCACGCCATTAAACTGGATCGACGGGTTGGAGAGGGTCAGCCCGAATGACTCGATTCCCTCGGAAAATTCATCAGGAAGGATGGTCACAGAGTGAGAGGTCGTTTGCTGGCCAGAGGTCAACTGGACACTACCACTCCCGGCCATATAGTCCAAGCCAGCTGCACAAGGAAAATAGTACAACATTCATTATTAATGTTCTCTAAACATGGTCATCAGTGTTACACAGTAGAGATATGAAGTGGTATTGCTTGCATAATTGAAAAAAATATGCACGCTGGTCATTACTAGTGGTCGGTTAAGTTTACCACTTGTTAGGCATTAATTGAAAATAGCTACCACTGATATAGAAAATTCTCGAGTGCATTACTGGCATGAAACATTTACTCTTAAAGAAATAATAGGATTTATAGCTATGGAACTTACCTTGTGCACCTCCAGTTACTAGATCTTGTGTCTGATATTGTGCCAGCAGTTGGAAAGCTCCCGGGTCACCGCTGGAGATACTGACAGAGACATCACTAGATCCAGAGTTCTCACCAAAGGAATAGCTGACAGGATTGTAGCCAAATACGACCACTGCATGAGAGAGAGGATGAAACCATGCAGCCATTGAATTAATATTGACAATAATAACCCTTTGTTTGTTCCCCCACTCCCCTCAACTCATAATTGTTGACTATATGCACACACACACACACACACACACACTATATAGACATAATTTTATACATACCATCCTCATCAGTGATGGTTGCCTGAGCAGTATCTGGGCCGAGTGTAAACCTTTCAAGAGAACCAGAGAAAGACAAAGAGCCTCCAAAAGTTTCCGTCAGCTCAAAAATGGAGTCTTCTTCAATGACTACATCCACTGAGGAAGTTAGACTGGATGGGCCAAAGGTGATGGATTGACCAGCTATAGCAGTGTAGTCAGAACCAGCAATGGCGGCTCTTCCTTCACCAAGACCGGTTAGATCATTCGTGGAGAAATCAACAGTTACTTCTCGTCCGAGTGTGACGCCATTAGTGACACCAACCTGGAAGCTGACCACCTCCCCGGCCTCAGCACCAGAGTAAGGAGCATTGATAAACCCAATAGAGAGAGCTGTACACAGGAATGAATGAACACTGTTTAGCAGAATATTTACTGTCAACACAATTACAGTAACAACACTTGTTTATTGTTAGGCTGTTAGCATCTAATTAGCAGGTAGTGTGGTAATTTTGTAACTACATTATCAGCACAAGGTATGTTACTGCAAAAGCATAATCATCATTTACAAAATGTTTGCTCAAGCAACTGTGACAAATTTGGGCACTTGTTATATACGTAGCTATGTATGATAGATTGCAGATCACTCACGTGTAAGGTCTAGGATTTCCACATTGACCACACTTGGTTCAATGGTGACCTGATCTCTCACTTCCTGAGGCACAAACTCATCGAACTCTAGTGAGATAGAGAAGCTCTCTGTCTCCTCGTATATGTTATCAGGGTTGATCCTCACGTCCACACAAGCTCTGCGATTATTGCTATCAAGAGTTCTAAAAGCATCAAGGGTGAGGGGCACGAAGTCACCACCAAAACCACCTGCAAAATACAATAATAAAGGCGTGCTGTATGTACACAATAGACACAAATATTACACTACCCTATTATCATTGATTTACAGATCAGTTGATTTACCTATTGCACTTCCATCATTAGTCACTGGGACAAGGTCGAGACTCAAACCAAACTCCTGATCATCTGGTGGGTTCATCACTCGGAAGCACACTTCAAATGTGCTGACATTCTCAAATACAGTATAGTTCTGCTCCAATCCAACAACGATAGCTGCGTGTATGTAGGTCAGTAACATGACACAAATGCAGACAATTTCTTTCAAGTATGCTCTTGCTCATACAACACTTTTATTGTACAAGAGGCAAAGCAATCAGTTCCTGAACTGTATATAAGCTGCATGCACAGTCACTGTGGAGCGCCTATAAGCAGGCCACCCTCTATAATACAGCCAGCACCAAAGTTTCTCCAGTGTAAGTGTTTGCATGGACCTCTATTAACAGGCCCTCTTTATTACAGCCAGTGTTTGTCTATAAAATTCACAGTTTGTATATGTACATCAATTTGCCACTCCACACTGCTTATAATTATACAGCCAAACTTACGATCATCATCTGCGATGACAATGAATGTAGAGGGGAACAGGACATCATCACCATCAGCACTGGGAGCAGTAAACGATGGATGCAGTGGATTTTCAGAAGGCTGGGAACTCGCTTGGAAAGCTTCCGTACCCTCGGCAATATCATCGGGGAAGAGTACAAAAGGGAAATCCAATACTTGATCATTTGGTCCAAATTCTAATACAATCGTATTTTCTCCAGGTTGGCTTACAACGTAATCATTGTCTGCGACTGCAGTGGATAGGGTGGCTGCTCGTATGTTCGCATTGGGCGTGGCTTCATTGATGCCGACAATAACCACATAACTTTGTTCAGTAATTCGACCATTTTGCTTTCGCAGAAACACCACCCCGGAAATCTCTTCCTCAAATTGAGGCTCATTGAAGTTATAACTTATATTTTCGAAACCAATTTGAAGGTCTGCAGGAAAAAGAGAATAATAATTATGTTAATAATTAGCTTTGAGAAAAAGCAGCAAACAAACTGAACTAGCTGTTATTGAACGGTGCATTGTAATATCGAAAACAAGCTGCGTGAGGCATGCATTCACGTAATACTGGTAGATATCCACGGTTATATCAGGGATGTACCCACATGCACTGCATGGTTAGTGGTGGTGATGGTGGTTGGTACTAACCACCTCTTAGGCCTATAGCTTACTAAAAGAGGCAAATTTGTGTATTCAATTGAGGCCACTTCGAAAAATTCTGGACACACATCACATTAACTGTTAATTAATATACTCACCGTCATCATCGTTGATTCTAGCTAGTGAACTTCGACGACCAATCGAAATCTGAGAATTTATAGACGACTGAAGAGTGAGGTCAATCACAAACACTTCCTCTTGAGCCTCATCAATATCATCATCAGTTATTGGCACTGGAACCGGAACATCGTTCACTTGGTTACCAAATTCGTCAGCTTCGAAAACGACAGTAATCACACTGTCATTGAAATCTTGACGTTGAGGTGCTGTAAAAAAATACGTAACAGATAAGTTACACTAACAACATGAGCTATAATTATAATAATTATACATGCAAGTATTCCACACGTAGTGCATGGTGTTACTAACCACCTCTTAGGCCAATTTTACTACGTGTTTTGCTTAGCAAAAATCAGGGAGAAACTTATTGTGTTTGACGCAAACATTTACATACAAAATTAAAAAAGCTACCACTTGATGAAAATTCAAGCTGTAATTTTTATGGTCAGAATTTCTATATCGTGCAGCTTACTGATTAGAGCACGATTGGGGGAGCGAGTGTTGTTGTTAGCTGGTACGTTGGGTAGTGCAGGTATACCAGCCAGCAAGGCATCTCCTACAGTGTACGGAGTGACCTCCAACACGACTCGACTGGCAATACGGAGATTCTTGTTCACTTGAGCGTTGATTTGAAGCTCACTTTCACTGGATCGATAATCGTTCTCAGTCAGCTGGAATATCACCACTGCAGGGGAAGAATATTTACGTCACGAATGAACTTCCATTAATTTCACCTCACTTGAACAAAAAGCAGAATTAAATGCTACACACAGTGTATAGAAGAGCCTCTATAATTATAGTGTGGTTCCCACTGCGTAACTCAGTAAATTATTATAGCTATAATTATTATAGTACGTTTTCTCTTGCAATTCTACATGTATACATTCTACACTACTCTCTGGTATTATTAAGTTATAGGCACAAACATCCAAAGTATCAACATAGTTACATAATCCTTACTGTCACTGTCGATGATAGCCAGCTCAAATGTGTCACGTGTCAGCAATCCCCTAGGTGGTGTTGTACTGATACTCAGTTCCAGTTGGGCAGACTCCATGGGCTCTTGAGCAACACTGTCCACTCGATACGTAACAATGATATCTTGATTCACACCCGGACGAACTGTGTATCTCTCGGTACTGATCTGAAAATCTGTGACCGGATCTGCAAAAAAATAACAATTTAACGCAAGTCCAGTGGCAATGATTATAGATTTGCAGCTAAAACAGAATTTTAACAATTTTGGGATATTTCAAGAATTAATAATATTAGACAATTAGCCTCACCTGCAGTCCCACCATCAGCTACAGCGATGTTTCCTCTGATAAGATTGTTAACCGAGGCAGGTCGTTTGATGTAGCCAATACTAACCGTATAGCCTTGTCCCCTCTCCTCTTCTTCCAGCCTCTCCTCAAGAAATCCAAACACTGTGGAGATTGTACAATGATACATGTACTCATAAGTTACGCTATATATAGTGTCTATTGTGGTCACCCTATAATATGCTAGGCCACTATTAATACAGCCAGGTTAATAGGCCCCAAGTCTCCATAGCATGTGTGTCACATCTAAGGGTGCGTGACAGCTAGTTTCACTGACATTAACTCGATAATAATTATAATTTTACATGTACACAATAACTGCAGTGCCTATTGAGAGATGACATACCAACACAGTCGATGCATTGTCCCAGTAGGTTGTAGGAGAGTCCGGCAGTGCTGACACAGCACTCTCTGACTTGAGCAGCAGCTGACTCAATCAAGGTGAGAGGGATGTTGTCTCCACCACACTGGTTCCCAGCGAAGCAACCGGTGATGTTAGTGGGACCTTAAAAAGGAGCATTATATAATTATATGCAACACAATTACATAATTATAACAAGTAGTTTTCCACTATAATTTATGCCACAATAGTAGATAGACTCACATGGTACACATCTTCCTGCACTGTCTGTGTAAGCCACTCCCCCACCAGTAGCACAACACTCGCCACGACCCTGAGCTTGACTGGGCTCAAAGGCAGCAGTGCAGCCAAGGTTAGCCGAGCAAAGCACATTGCCTGGGAATGGAGGAGAAAAAATTATATAATTACATGAGCTCTATACAAAGATATGCAATCACATAATTCTTAAAGCAGGGATGTGGTCATGTAGTGGTTGGTACTAACCACCTCTCTAGACAAAAATACCCACAACCATCTAAACACAGGATTTCTTAGGCCTATTGTTTACCACATAGCTAATTGGGCAAAATTTGAGTGTTGAATTAATATTGAAGAATGGCCATGTATGAATCTTATAAATCTTACCTGAGCACAATTCACAGACATCGCCTCCTGCATTGAAAGCCAAGAATCCATCATCACAGCAGTCCTGACCTGAGGCCCTGAATCCTGCACTGGTACCACTGCAACCAAATATCTCAGTACTGAAACATTGGGCTTGAGCCATACCTGCATGTTCAAGGATCAGGAGAAAACAATGAGATGATTTGCACAAAGTTGCATTGTCTGCAAAACTGCATGAAGGCCAATTACGATGTACATGCATAATATATATGCAGTGTGTGTGGTACAAAATGGCCCCTCTACAAAAGCCACCTCTGTATAATATTTGTTCCCAGTATGAAAGACGTTCAGACAGCAGGGTAACAACATGCAGTTGGGGTTAGGGTTGTGCTGAGCACAATAGAGGATAATAAATATTATAGAAGCCATGCATGTATGTCTGACAGCTCTTCCACAACAGATGGTGTGGTTTCTATCACCTTTGTTGTCTAGGAATGTGTGGATTTGGTCTAACTAGTCACAATGCTAGGCACACACACACACACACACTGTACTGGTGCATGCAGACACAGGATCTGTTGCCATGCATAGCTAAATAATTATGCCATACATAATTTTATATACATGTACATTTATGTAGAGTCATGGATTTTAACGTTTACTGCTGACAGCATGCAACCTTGATAGGTGCAGTTTGCAACGGCTCATATCATGCAAAGTAATAGCTAGATCTCTACATTGTCAATTAAACAAAAGGTTGATTTCCAGTACATAAAATAAAATGTTGTAGCCATAATTATATCTAGAGTGCATGCAATTTCTGCTCACCTAGATCGACAGAACTTGCCAAACACAGAAGGGCCAGTGCAACGTAAGCAATACACTGACCAGCCATGGCAAAAATCTCGCTCTCAATAAACTAACTAGCCACTATAGCTAGAAATTTGTGGGGACAATGAATTTCTTCAACGTTTTTATACAATACTTTGCGTGGGTGTGTGAACACCCACGCGATTTGATTGTGGTATTGTATCCGTGTACATGTGTACATGCTGCCATGTAGCTATCTCTACAATTCTAGTATAGAGATATTAGAAAAGAGCTGGCTTTACCTAGCTTGTCTAAATAACTACCAGCATGTCATATTATATTTATGCCCCTCTCTCTCTCACTCTCTCTCTCTCTAGTAAAAGCACATAGATCTATAATTATACTGAGTGCTACAATCCAATATCCTCAAGGGATTAGGTTTTAGACACTGTGTGGCTGCAGTACGTATATTGTGTGTACAATGGTGCAGAGCAGGTGGTATATGACTTATGACATTCCAGTGACCATTCAGTTATAGCCAGATGGTACACAATAGTATGTGTCCACCACTGGAATTTATTGTCACAACAATATTATACTCCAATCTTTAACAACAGCTGAAGTATCACACACACACACACACACACACACACACACACACACACACACACAAACACATCACCACGCTAGCCCACTTTAGCTCAATCATATTTACCTCGCTAGCCCACTTTAGCTCAATCATATTTACCTGCATTGCCGAATGATTCTCGCTAAAATTTAATTTCAATCTGTTACCTCGCTTGATTCTCAGGTGCAGAACAAGTGCTCTCACCCACTGTCCTCATAATGTTGGCCCCTTTTCCTATTGATAACCAATAACCTAGTGAAACCTCTCCCCTTTTCCACATAATAGCCGGAATGTGCAGAGGGATCCTAATTTATATGTTTTCGGCGACCTCGAGCTCAATCCTGCAACTGCAGGATATATTGTACACCCTCGGCTACGCACCAAATGATACCTCCAATTTTCAGCTAGCAACTTCATGCATAATAATATATTGCGCTCTGTGACATTAGTCAATAGTATCTAGCTAAAAAATATTTGGTTCCTATAATATATAATTTAATTTAGCTAGTAACATGCGCATGTATATACAAAGCAGTCATTTTCAACATCAATCGTATAAGCTAGTACTATAAAAATGGGTCATAGCATGCATGCATGTATCGAATAATAATTAAATCACTGTTTATAATTATTGTTTGCTAATAAGCTAGTGTTTTGTCTGTCAACGAACAATTATTATCATTATTTATATTACACACTGTCATAATCAGTATAATTATTATCGGAAACTGCTCAATACATAAACTTTATAAGTATGAATAAAAGCAAAGACAACAATAAAAATGTATAACATGCAGAGTGATGATAAGTTGAATTGAACACTTTGAATGAATGACTGGATAGTAAGAGTATAATGGCAGCTAGTTCAAGAGAGGTGAGAGGTTAGTTAGTTTCTTTGATGCTGTGACTTGCAACCAATTCCTGCACAAGAGAAAAGTCAAAAATGAAAGCGTGCAATGCTCGTCAGTGCACCAGATATCCCCCCCCCCCCCACTGCATTGCACAGACAGTCCCCCACCATGCATCTACCCATTGCACAGGGGACAAAAAAATGGCATTACTCAAATCGCTTACGTACATTAACATGTGGACATTTTGGGACCTATGGAGAGTCACATGACCTGTTTAAGTGGTTGATTTCTATGATTATGCTTCTATTGAGTTGGGACTTAATAGATATAAGAGGTGTCCGTGTTTCAAGGGGTTCCACTGTAATACTACTGAATTGAAACTCCTCCCCCTGACACACCCCTCACCATAGCAGCTGTGACGTTCATCGACCCTTCGGCAGAAAACAAGTCTAAAGTTGTTTCTTCGTTGCAAGCTTGGAGCAATTCACTCAGCTCATCACTAGCTGTACGAGCGACAAAAGCTGGCTTCTGTGTGTGTGTATGGGGTGGGGGGGTAAGTGACTGTGTGTGTGTGTGTGTGTGTGTGTGTGTGTGTGTGTGTGTGTGTGTGTGTGTGTGTGTGTGTGTGTGTGTGTGTGTGTGTGTGTGTGTGTGTGTGTGTGTGTGTGTGTGTGTGTGTGTGTGTGTGTGTGTGTGTGTGTGTGTGTGTGTGTGTGTGTGTGTGTGTGTGTGTGTGTGTGTGTGTGTGTGTGTGTGTGTGTGTGTGTGTGTGAGGTGTGTGTGTGTCTGTGTGTATACAAAATGTGCAATATACATTGAACGTTGTAGCATGCAGTTCTCTTCATTACGTATCTTTGCTCAGGCAATATACACCTAGATGTATAGTCTAACAAGAACATATACCGTGCATGCAGTAATGTTTTATTCCCCCAGGGGATTTCCAAACATGCATAGGTACCAGTATTCCTTCAAACACGTATATATAAAGATATTTCCTGTTCCCATGCATTCTCTCTATTGAAGCTACTCTTGATCTCAGCATTAGTGCAACCACGAGGTCACAACACAGAGAGAGCAGTAAACAAGCCTAACCACAACATATGGAACAACCCTCAGTAGTAGCTCTGCTGTGATCACAAAGATGCAGTTTCCTTGTTTAGAAATAAATAGTGATGTCAGATATAATCTAGTAACTTCAAATAAAATATGCGCAAACACTTGACAGGCGATTGTATTTGTAAAACATAACAAAACGGGTTCAATCGAAATCGTTTTCTAGTGACTTTATTATTTAATAACGTGCACGCTTGACCACGAGTATTTTGACTGGGGCTACTGTCATCAAAGGTTGGTGGATGTGTGTGTGGTGACTGTGGTGACTGTGATCCCCTCTAAGCAGGTTAGAGCCTCTGATAGCACTCACTTGTTTGTTGCTAAACACCTGACCACACCTAAAACTGATTAGCACCTTCCAAAGAGAACAAACACATGCACACACTTTCAAAACATAGATAGCTTGCTATCAGTGTGCAAACTGTTAGGAGTTGGTTGCTACGAACAAAATACGTTTCACAATCGACTAAGTATAGTATCGAGTATAGCTCATTGGATACATTGACTCAGTTGTGCCTTTGCCCTCGGGCCTAAGTCACTACTGAGCCAATATATCCCATGTGGCACTCGTGCATGTGTCATAAAATACCCTACAGCGGGTGTAGGTATAAAATTTTGCAAAAAGACCGTTCGCGAATTCGGAATAGCAGCCTTTTGTAGCATGCATGCATGCGATATTAAATTGGTGGGTGTAAATGTTTGTGGTATAATTATGCTTACTCAGCGAAAACCGTGAACATTAATCTTATACCCTTGAAATACATGCAATTATACCTGCATAAATTATAATTATGATAATGGCTACTCATTTTGGAACATCTATGGATATTTTGCTTTTTTGTCTGCTTTTTAATCAACAAAATTCACATACACACACTAAAACCAATTTAATTTTTGTCAGCACATTTCCATTTCACACATAATTATATAATAGGACCTGCAGAGTGAGTGAGGCAGGAGACATGCTAATAGCCTCAGGAATACAATTATGGAGGTACTAACAAGATGACACTAGCTGCTAACTGGAAGTACACAATGCTCAATACAGAGACTGCTAAATACAAACATTAGCTTCTAACAAGGTTCCTCCTGTAAGGTCAGCCATGAGGGCAAACAGATGGACACCATAACAGAGTGTCAATAATCACCACATGAGGTGATAACCATGCATCATAATGCATCCTCATTGGCACCTTTCGAGCACTAATGTGTTAAAATATTATTGCAGTATAGCTAGTATACATGTAGGCGAGAAAACAAATCTTACCTGTGCATGTGTAAATATCTAGAAACAGGTTTTTGTGTGCACAGTGGAGCTGTCTATTGTAGTCACCCTCATGAGGCAGGCCACCCTCTATAATACAGCCACTGCATGTTGGTCTGCTTAAGGGCAACCACATATATAATTATAGAGACAGGTTTCGCATTTAATATTCACGACAACACAATGAGATTCTCATTTTAGGTTTTACAGACAATGAGACATACAGATGAAGGTATAGAGTGCATACTTAGACACAATACAAATAGACCATGTGATACAAAGATGTATTGTGCGTTACTTGAGCAGACCAACAGTGACTGTATTATAGAGGGTGGCCTGCTAACACAGGTACAAACACATGCTATGGAGACTTTGGGGCCCATTAACCTGGCTGTATTATAGAGACCACATAGTACAATTAAAAACTAAAAATTCCTTGTTTTTAGTTTATCGAGATAATGGAATGCTTTCAGGATATAAAACCATGACGCTACACCACTCTTCTCCTACACAAGCGAACCAGACTTATTATTACAAAACTGTATCGATATCCATTCCAACCTCGGGTGGGCCGCCTCTTAAACAAGACTCCCATAAAAGAGACAATCAGGCATTTGTCATGGCAACTGATTGCTGGCCAGCTTTGAAGACCTGGCTAAAGAGACTGTTCGTTTTAGGGAGTTGTTTGATGTGGCTGAAGACACAGGTGGCCTGATGTCAGTCAACAGATGGGGCGGTGATGACAAGTTATGCCACACACATTGGCAAGACCTCCTTGTATACTAACTAAATTAATTAACACCTTGAGGCATCGTATTACTAGGAATACTTAGCGTCTGAAAAACTGTTTGCGAATGAGCCAAAATTAGTGTCTTTGCGATCTAACTTGGCAAGGGTCGTGATGTCATACAGCACCATAAAGTATACGTTTTTGCAGTTTTTACGTTCATCATTGGTGGATCTACACAAAAAAATACGTTTAGTACTCACAAAACATTCATACAGTAGATCATTGGTGGATCTACACAGTGTTGCTACACAGGGCATGTGCATGTACAGGGAAGTCTTCAAAGGCCAACAGTGGCTGCATTATAGAGGGTGGCCAGCTAACACAGGTCCAAACACATGCTAACACTTAGCCCAGCTGTATTATAGAGGGTGGTCTGATTATAAGGTAACCACAATACACAAGATATTGCATGTTACACAACAAACAAGCAAACCAACTCGCACATGTATACCCTCAAATAAAAGATCCAAGTATAAGTATAGCAATGTGTACGCACATTTTCAGCAAACTTTCTATAAATGAAAGGACGGACAGACGTAATAACTATGCTCTGAAAGATCAGACTGAACAAAACATCAAGGGAAGCCTTGAGTCTCATACCCACATATACTGTAGGTTCTTAGTACAGCCATTAAGAAGCTCTAAGATACAGATGTGGTAAATTAGATCTGAGTAATCAGATTCCATCTGTCACCATACCAAAGCGATGGTATCAGCACAGACCCACAGTGTGTGCAGTGCATACTTGAGGTTCCGCAGTCACAAAGAAACAGCTGGTTGGTGGTGGCCAGGGCGAGCTGGGAACACATCTGAACCCAGCCTAGGAATGCACAAACACTTATAACCATCTGACCACATTACAAGCCACTTCCTGTGATAGCCAATAATAACTATGCCAACTATGACTATTGGTACACAATCTCATCTCGTGCTCATAGATAAAGGTCAGAGAAGGTACGATGTTTTTGTCCCCTTTGGTCCTGCAACCCCAGAAACCCTGAAAATGGGCTTATGTTAACAAATCAAGCTTCCTCGTCGTCCTGGGCTGTTGGGGTTAGCTTTTGTGAAGTTAGTACCGATTTGGGACGCTGTTCAGGAGCAAATAGGCGCTTGATTGAGCACTTTAATTACATTCCGTTCACATGTAGGCCTAGTTTGTTTAATGCTGAGTTAGCTAATCAAGTGTTTTAAATTACTCCTGCACGTCATACCTCCTTTGCTGGTGAAAAACCTTTACGAATGAGCCAAATCAGCAGAAAATTTGACCCTTTGCGATCTAACTATTGCGTTCTGGCAAGGATCGTGTGTATTTACTAGTACTAATTTACGGATCAGTTCGCAAATGTTTGATGCTCGTAAAACATTCTAGTTAATACGGCACACGCCTTATGAGTGGGTTAATAACATTGCAGTCTAGTAGACATGATAGCCCCGCCCACTCACAATATCTCCGACATTGACGAGTAGGAAGCCCTCCTGTTCCCCCGTCACTGAGAGTGAGTCCAGCCCCTCCATCACTGGGTCATCATCACCCTGTAACAAGTTATAATTATATAGCAACGGTTACAACTGTAGGAACAGTTATTCAAATACTGTATAGCGGGAAATGTTCATAAATATAAAATAATAAAAACAGTAAATTTTCCCGTTTTTTTGAGGACAACTAGGAGAAACTACCACGCACCAGTGTTTTATATATTATCATTTCGCATGCTGCAGATCTTACTTGCACAGTGCCTGCTGATTCTTGTCTCTCGATGATCTCTCTAGGCAAGACCGAACTGAACGGATGATGGGGTTGTCTCTGTGTGTGTGGTGTGGGCGTGTGTGTGTGGTGTGGGAGTGTGATGTGGGTGTGTGAAGGTGTGGGTGGGTGAATGAGCAATGAAGAATTGTTTATATGCTGTAGTCCGACAACTATTTCTTATCATCACTCGGTGTTTAATCAGACCGGGCCATTGTACTCACCTTGTTGATCGGTGAGTAATGACCCTCCGCAAATGGCAGCTCCATCCTCTTCAACGAGGTACTGGGGAACAATGGACATCTTATGAGCAGAATGCAGTATAGCTCAATGTTGTCAAGGCAATGGCTTAACTTTTGTGGATTGTCGAATGAATTTTGCATTACGGTATGTCAATGCAAGTTAATGTGTTAGCAAGCCACCCTCTATAATACAACCAGGTTAATAGGCCTCTCTATAATTATATACGTGTAGTTCCACGTTTCCAAGCAAAAGCAATGGTCAAATTCCTCATTACAACTGAAAAGTTGGCCAAAACAAGTAATTAGTTGGCAAGAGAAGCGAAACTTTCAGACTACAAACGATTAAACAATTAACGGATTAGTTACTGAGCTTACTGTTCAGTGTCCTTAGGAGGTGAAAACTGCTGAGTTGGCAACAAAGACTCGCTGATAGATCTGTGAGGTAAAAAGAAATATTGAAATCGTCATCACAGGATAAACCATCGTGCGTGCCATAACCCATTGTATTACAAAATCTACAGACCACAACAAGACCAGATGTACAGATAATTGTGATACTGTAATTATAGACCTTCTGTTTTTCTGCAGAAAGTGAAGCCTTTTTAATTGGCAACTAATGTAAGTGTGAATCATAAAGATGTATTCAGTAGCTCTAAGGAGGCCATCAAATGGTGTGCTTAAATCTAAGATCTGTGACTGCTAAAAATCCTTTAAATTACACAAAAAGATGGTTTAATTAGCAAATCCTACATACATGTACAGTGTATATGAATAAGGAACAAGTACACAGGCCCCGCCCACCTCTCTCCGTGCAGTGTGAGGGTGCTCCGATAGCTCAGGGATATGCTGATGGTGCCGTATGGACAAGCAGTGGACGCAAATTTTACGTGTTTGAAATCTCTCTCGTAGTTAGGGAGATCAGGATGACCACAGTACACTCTGAAACTGTGTGTGTAAGCGTGGAGGGGAAGAGGTCAGCTTCAAAGGCTATTATAGTGTTTATGCAATCGGCCTTTGTGGGGATCTAAACACACCATAAGATTAGATAGGCCTTTCACAGGACAACAAAATGCATTTAAAATGTGAAATTAGACAATCTAATTCCTGTTATGGGCACTCTTGGTATCAATACAGGTACATTTTGAGAAAATCACTGAAGGCAAAGAGCTATTGAATGAAACTTTTTTATTGTAAATGGGCTTCAAACCAAACATGAAAAGGCCTCTCACGTTACTATAGTTACTGTATCTTGTTTAGTTGACTATAACTATCTGCATG
Organism: Halichondria panicea; assembly: GCF_963675165.1. NCBI lineage: Eukaryota > Metazoa > Porifera > Demospongiae > Suberitida > Halichondriidae > Halichondria > Halichondria panicea. The sequence continues at coordinate 6,818,630 of NC_087381.1, read as the reverse complement.
TATTGTTATAGTAATACATTATTATTGAGTTATGGTATTGCCCGTGTCTGTGAAATGATATTCACAACTTTGCTAACAAGTTAGCAGGTGGGTGACTTACTTGAACTTGTTCCCATCATCCAAGTGGCGGGAGTAGCGATAAGCCGGGGTGGAGCGTGAGAGGGTGATGACACTCTTGAGCATGAGGCTGAGTCGAGGATAAAGGGAGTGGCCCACTGACACACTAATGTCACGTGACCTGTATTTGTGGAGGGGGGGGGGCAGAAGAGTTGAAGTATGCACCTTGCAAACTATATACATGTATATACAGAGCACATGTATCACATGTATCACATCTAAGAAGGAACATTTCGTGTGTATGACTGATAATAATTATAGTGAAGACAGACCAACAGTGACTGTATTATAGAGGGTGGCCTGCTAACACAGGTCCAAACACATGCTATGGAGACTCTGGAGCCCATTAACCTGGCTGTATTATAGAGGGTGGCCTGCTAACACAGGTCCAAACACATGCTATGGAGACTCTGGGGCCCATTAACCTGGCTGTATTATAGAGGGTGGCCTGCTAACAGGTTAACCACAATAGACTAGTTTCACTGTGTAATGAAAACATTGTACACGTAAATATATTTGTACTCACTGTGGGTCAAGGGTCAAAGTCCATGTCTCCAGTACGAGTGAGTCCCCATCGTTAGTGTCCATAATGATCTCAAGGCATACCGGACAATCCTGCTCTGGTAGTCGTCCCTCTAATGATCGTCTCAACTCAGCACTCACTTGCTTGTCATCAGGCAGGGACAAGTTGAACTGTGTGTGTGTGTGGAGGGTGTGTGTGGGCGTGTGTGAGTGTGTGTGTGTGGGCGTGTGGACTTACCCAGTCATTACCAGTGGGTACGGAACGTGTTCGTATCTTGTCTCCTCTCCGAGACTGGACCACCGTCTGTACCACCTGTACACATCACACATATCACACACACACACACAATACACACCCTGGCCCCACACACACACCATACACACGCACACACAGCCTCTATATACCCCCTATGATAACCTCCCGCGTACCTTGGCCGTCAAAAACTTGAGAAACTTGTCAAACTCTCTTTTCTCTTGAAAGCTCATTGTTGATAGATAGGGATCAAAGGTCAACAAGCTAGACAAAAGCTAATTTGAGCCCCACCCACTTTTCAGCTAGTGGGTGTTGAATTGCGGGGGCGACCTAGTTTCTCCAGGACATGAGACGACGACCTTTACCGATTTTGCAATTATGTTATAGGTAAAGATCGTTTTTTCCTTGTATTAAAATTTGATGCCAGCACCTCCATAATTATCACATCATATCCCAAAATTCTACCTTCAAACCACATGAATATCATCATTAGCAGCATCATTCAATTTTTTTCACAAAAATGGTTGTATATAAAAATATTTAATTTGGGGAGCACCTGAGACATGAATCTAAAAGCTGATAATCTTCTACACATGCTATATATGTAGTCATGGAAACGTGTCCATTCTGTACGAGGGAGTTTCTTATTTAGTATGGTCGACAATTTCCTTCTTGAGGTCAGAGGTCACTTTAGGGGGTGCTTTGCCGTCCATGTCCTTTACACGCCCACGCTTCTCGTCCTGTGAGGAGTGAGAAGTGGAGTGTGAATAAACACTCTCTATAACAGACAGTGCCCAGAAATTTTGAAATGCATGGTGAACTATTTTCAAATCTACACAAATATTTGCCGGTAAACTATATAGGCCTATAGGAGGAGCTTAATACCGACCACCACGGCCAGTGTGTGGGCACAATCCTGCTACCGTATTACTAGTGAGCATTTAACATTTGCGAACTTAGCGAGGGTTGATCAATTCGCAACAATAAAATCACAAAATCTATACTAGTAAATACACACGATCATTGCCAGAACACAATAGTTAAATCGCAAAGGGTCTGATTTGGCTCATACACAAAAAGCTACAGGAGCATGCATCAAACATAAATATACAAACTTAATTTAATATCACAAATACATACACCACTTGTATGACATCACAATCTTTGCCTGTTTGATATAGCAAAGTGTCTCGTTCGCAATGGTTTTCACTCGCACAAATTAATTTTTATACGGTATTGGTACAAGTATAGGGCAAAAAATATTGAGGTATAGATTACAGTACTTATAGTAACAGTGACTATACAGCACACTTGCTACTACCCACCCCCTCACACAAGCCACATCCACTCACGTCCATTGCACGGTCGGCCTGCTTCTGGTGGACCTTTCTCATTGTCTCCTCTTGAGAACGGGTTTTAGCTTCGGCCGTCATATACTCTTGTCTAGCAGTCTCTGCCATAATCTTTGCCTCTTTTTTTCCTGCCTCCCTTGCGATCGACTCGAGCACCGCGGCCTTGGCATCGGATAGAGCACCTTGAGGAGGTTCCCCGTTCTCAATGAGACGTCTGTGTGTGTGTAGTGTGTGTGTGTGTGTGTGTGTGTGTGGTGTGTAGTGTGTGTGTGTAGTGTGTGTGGGTGTAGTGTGCATGCGTGTGTACTGTATAATGTTTAAGGCAGGATTATCCGATACAATAATCACTTCTAGACAAAAATAACCACCTTGACTTTTAGACCTATAACATAGTTTACCACATAAAAGACGCAAATGACATTATTATTGTGTGTGCTGAATTGAAAATGGCAACCACTTATAGAAATGTTTAGTGGGCACATCACTGTTACTAAGACAACGCGTATACACTTGCTATACATACAGATAAGCCTATCAACATGTAGTGAACTAGACCTACATCGTAACATGTATAAGATACCAGATGTGGTTATAGTACCAATCAACCACCACTACCGACCAGTGTGGGCACATGTGCCCTTGGAATTACGTGCAGTGCGGAGGTACCCCCTGGGACTACATGCAGTGTGGAGGTACCTTTGTCTCTCTGCCTCCATGGCTGAGATGGCCTCTCTCTGTGCTGCCTTGCGTGTGAGCTCCTCCTGGAAATGAAGCTTCATGTCCTCTAGTACTTGACTAGGGGGAGTGGAGTAGATAGGCTGTGTGGGTGTGTGTGTGGGTGTGTGTGGGGAGTGTGTGTGTGTGTGTGTGTGTGTGTGAGGGTGTGTATTTAATAGTATACAAATCAGAGTTAACAATAATTATTGCCTGGACAAGGCTAACGTAAAGTCCAAGTATTCTACAGTATGTACACTAATTAAGAGTCCTGAAAATTGAATAGTTTCTCCAGTAGCAGTAGCTCTACTAGTGTAAAGTGGTGAACTAATATCCAGGACCTAAGGAAAGGTGACATGGCGCTAACTGTATAGCTAGACCAAGAAATCAATGAGCACCAAGAGTGTTAACAAGAATCGAACACCTCGGTAATATAATTATAAAGAGAGGGACGGCCAGTTTAAGTTCTAGCACCCCCCCCCCCACATGCACTCAGTTATAAACAATCAAAGATAGCTTGCTGTGATTTAGATATAATTATAATTATAGCCACACTTTTTCAGAATAATTACGGACAATTTGGGCCTATGCAAAATAAAATACTGATTCACTGTATTGTAAATACTCTTACGTTCGCCACACAAGATCCCGCCCACTCACACACACAAGACCTGCCCACTCACAAGACTCCCGCCTGCCCACCCACACACACACGACCCCGCCCACTCACCTTGACCTGGTGTTGGGTGGCGAGCAATTCTTTCTGCACGTCCAACAGACGATTGGCAATATTCACACGACGTGTTATCTCCTCCTCGTTTAGTGCCTCCTCTACGCGTCTCTTACGCTCTGTTTCCATGGCAACATCGGCTTGCTTGGTCTCCACCTGTAACAAAAAATATTTATAAGAACATTAACATTATAATACAGGCCGTTCTTTATAAAAAGTTTGGTACATCATTTAAAACAGCTAGTAGGGACCTGCATCGTTTATTTCCTATAAATGGAATTTCAAATGACTACAGGTTTCACTAACCGCTTGGACGAGTTGTTGCTGCATGTTCAGTTTCCTGTCCTCAGTGATCCTCCGAGTCTGCTCCTCTTTAACAGCAGCATCCACCTGTGTAGGCAAGTTAGTGTTGGTCAATATTATAGTAACGCTTAGAATGGGAATTTAACAATAAATTAGTGGTGGCCCTTGGGAATTAAGACCAACAGTGGCTGTATTATAACAATAGACAAGATTATTTTGCTTTGTGCATAATCATTATAATTATAATTATATAATAATACGTAGAAAGACCAGTGTACTGCATATATATATATGAATATTATCAACTGTACCTATAGCTAATGAGTATGTGTGTTTATGGCTACTCTACTGAGAGCTGCTTTGAAGGTAGAGGTGTTGGTAAGTGCTCCAATCAAAATCACGTTAATACAATTATTAATAACAAGCGAAATTTGCTTGTGCTTTGAGAATATTATCAACAAAGTGAGCTAGTCTACAAAGGGCCGTGGTGTTGATGTAACGACAACATTCTACAAGCTTCTAGACTACATAGCTGTATGTAGATAATTAAAAGCAGGCCAAATTCTTAACCTATATAGCACAGCTGTAAAACAAGTGTATAATTATTGTATACCATCAGAGATGTATCTACCTCGAGGAGGGAGGGCGTGTAACTATATGCATCAGTCAACATACTCATCAAAATTCAAGTGAAGATTGGATGCTAAAGACTTTTCCTCAATTCATGGAGTAGGCTAGTTAACCAGCTATAGGTGTTCTTGGATCCAGGATCGTGACTATGCTGATATACAGTACTGATAGTGCTACAGTTGTTCTAGTGAGGTCTCTAGCTAAAGAGCTCCAGGGTCAAAGTTTAAACCAATGGCTGCTAAAACATGATCTATGAATAATTTCTTATTAATTAGTATGCAGCCAGTTGCATCCCTCTTGTCTATACTCTAGCTCTCGTCTATGCCCGCCTAACCTTCATGGTCCGGATCCTCTTGAGTAAGTCTTCCTGCACGTCAATCAGTTTGTTGTATGTCACCATACGAGCCTTGCCCTCGTCTGATTGGTCGTTAGTGCTGGCATCTATCCGACGCTCACGCTCAGCCTCCACATCCTCGTGGACCTGAAGGGGTTAATGCTGTAATTAATTGCTCTGGACTAATGGTCAATATTATTTCAACACTTGTTACGCAAATGTCCTCAAGTTATACACGTAGCTAATGTGAAAATAGTTTCTATAGTGATGGCCCTGGGCAGACCAACAGTGGCTGTATTATAGAGGGTGGCCTGCTAACACAGATCTAAACACATGCTATGGAAAATTTGGGGCCCATTAATCTGGCTGTATTATAGAGGGTGGCCTGCTAACACAGATCTAAACACATGCTATGGAAAATTTGGGGACCATTAATCTGGCTGTATTATAGAGGGTGGCCTAGCTGCTTCATGAGGGTGACCACATAGCTAGAGACAGCTCCACTAGATACTGTACAACAGTTCTTATTGATAATGATAATACATCACTAGCTCACCTGTTTAGCGGTTGCCTTTCTGACAAGTTCATCGTGAACATCTCTCTTCTTGTCCTCAGTGATCCTCTGTCCTTGTTCCAGCTCCTCAGCAGCCTTCACCTGGGGGTTAAACACAAGGGGTTAATCACAAGGGATTAATCACTGAAACCAGAGGAGGTCCGACAGCAGCTCAGCAATTAGCAAGCACTTAGCCTCTGATTGCACTCGGCAATAACGCTATACGTGGGAGGATTAGTGTTCAATCGGACACAATAATCTCTAGAGCTGCACTGCGCCAGTCGGACCTCCAGTACACTGACCATGAAATGATGAATGAACAGCCCAAGTTGGAGTACTTATTTTTATCGTTGTGGTTTTTTATTGAGTGAACTCTCAGTGGTAGCTGGAGCACTCAGTTATTTTGTGTTGAATTAATTACATGAGAATAATTGAATTGGCACCTTCGTGCTGTTTAGTGATGCATGGCAGTGAGTCAAAGCACCCACCCACGGATTACGTTATATGTGGAGGGTGTAGGTTGAGTGGGCGTGTACTCAGCAGTATGTGAGTGGGCGTGTACTCACAGTATGCGGGGGAGGGAGGAGTAATTCATTAGTAGTCAATACAGATCATTAATTATCCAGTACAAAAGGTAATCAATCATAATCATGTTTGATCATGATTGTAAGCTGAGAACAGAGTATGCCAATAGCTACTGATAGGCACATGTGCTTGTATTTATTTATTAGTAGACCCTCGCTAATCCGGACCCCTTTAGTCCGAAACCTCGCAAATCCGGTCAAAATGAAAAAGAGCGGCTATCAATAGTCTAATGAATCAGCAATCAGCAATCATTTTATTAATAATACCTCGCTCAGTACAATGGCCACTGCATAGAAAACTCACAGATCTAGACTACTCTATTGGAGAGAAAGATGAGACAAAAAGATTCTATAGCTATAGCAGCTCCCTCCTGGCCACAGTAATAGTTCATACTAACATGTACACAATGACATCCGTGTATTCGGATCAGCGATACTACTGTCTGTATGTTTTACTGTATACAGAAAATCATGAACTGCAATTCTAGTTAAGAGTCAGCAACTATTTTAATTAATCAGACATGACCTGTATACAAACTTGAAATACGAGTGTTCTGGTTCCAAATCAGATGAAAAACATAACCTACAGCTATGACAACTGAGAAAAAATAATGAACCCTTAGCTCTAATTATATTCACGAGATGTATTAACCATTGTTGTGGTAAACTAAGACCTGATGATGCTTCACTACTATTGACTCTAGTGCTAGTTTGTCAATAAAGGATCTTTGACCTCCCTAAAGAGACCACCTCTCTATTGAGACCACTCAGTACTGTCCCTACAATGCTATCACTATTGACCTCCCTAAAGAGACCCCTCTCTATTGAGACCACTCAGTACTGTCCCTACAATGCTATCACTGTTGACCTCTCTATTGAGACCACTCAGTACTGTCCCTACAATGCTATCACTATTGATCTCCCTATAGAGACCACCTCTCCATTGAGACCACTGTCCCTACCATGCTACCACTATTGACCTCCCTATAGAGACCACCTCTCTATTGAGACCAATCAGTACTGTCCCTACCATTAATGCTCTGCTATTAACACTGCATTCAATGGACCTAGCTGTTAAACTGATACTCTAAAACTTTAAATTAATTGCAAATGGCATTTCTGCACACAAGGAATGGCGTCAAAACACAACCTTTACGAAGCACTAACCCAATCAACAACCAGACATAACTTAACCACAAACAAATATTTAGATGAAGCTACAAGACTTAATAGTTTGGCAAACAGCTCTGGACATCGCCCTCAGGGCTATACATGGTCAGGGCAGAGGAGACATGTAGCTATGACAACAATGCATTAAGTTATCAGACAGCTCTCATCTGTGCCCAACTTTAGGCATACCCTGAGAACTGTTGAAAGTGCGTACTCCCCTTAACCTTTGTTTTGTATGCACAAGAGCGTAACTTGTAGAATTGGAGCTATCGCAATATATTGTACACCATGCATGCATATATAATTATAACTTTATCGATGAGATTGAGTCTATATTGCAATGCAACACTTCGAGGTTAGGGGGGAGAGTTGACCACATGCTGATGTGAGGGAGGTTACAGTTAGGCTGGCATGTGTGTTTGGCACTCTTATACTATAGTACAATACTCAGGAGGCCCACTACAGACACAGATACATGTAGTGGAGGGAGCCTAACCTTAGCACACTATAATTAACATAGAGAGCTAGAAAACACACACGATTACAGAAAGCTAAGAATTACACGATCGAGAACAATAGACCAATAGACCGAACAATAGACCATTCGAAGGTGGAAAATAAAATGTTAATGACAGACGAGGTGTCACTTTCCAACAAGAATTTTAATACTGTCACGTTAATTAACCACATAACTTGTATTGTATTTCAAATTTCTTACTATTATTATTCGTTGAGCCCTACGTTATTCACAGTGCACACAGCTACCAGCTAACTAACTAGTACAATGCAGCCTGCAGCAGCTATACATACAAGCACATGTGCCTATATAATTAAAGCACACAATATATATTACATACCTTCATGAGGTTGATGGTTCTGACCAGGTCTTCTTGCACTACAATCAGCTTGTCATAGACTGCGTTCTTCTGTGTGCTCCCTTGCGTCTCCTCGCTGATGCGTCGCGCACGCTCCTCTTCCTCTGCTGCAGCCAGCACCTTGATCGCCATCTCACGCATTAGCTGCTCTTGCACATGGTCTAGCTGGTCAACTGACACGTCTGGTAGCGCTTGTACGGTAGTCGACATCTCTTGCTTTGCTTCGTCTGTAGCTGTACTCGAAAATTTGCTTGAACAGAAAGCTAGCTCGTCACTTCTTTGCCAATTTGCAGACCTGTGTGTGTCTTTGGCTTTTAGACTGGACCACATTACAAGAAATTTACAAGCCATTTACAAGGCCAGTCCCACCCACCCACGCATTTGGCATGTCACGATGTTGATCTTTTCCATATGAAATGAACAAACGTCACTACAGGCTAATTGCGTGGGAGTTTATTGCCACAACAACTTCAATTTGCAAAACAACTCAATTTTAGGGCCAATTTTGTGGTAAAATTGGAGGTTTATTCCATGAAAATATTCAATGACTTGCTTATAATTATTGTGAATATATAATATTATTTTATCTGTTTGTTCCACATCACAGAGACACACACACACCCCACACGGCAGATATTCCTGGGAGGGCCCATCTGTACGGACAGCGGTGTCAAGATGACAGAGGACAAGGAGCTGACAGAACAACCTGATCCTGTCTTCATCAACGGGTAAAGAGAGGTGATAGAATCCATGTAGATCTAATTAGGGAGGTACTGAATCGCATTGAGTGCATGCAGCTAGCTTGTGCACATTCATTTTTTGATGAGTTCACTGATTATATTCATTAGCTGGTATTCGATATGAATATCCTCACCACTGACATGCTAGACACACCCTCTATTGTGTGTAAGGGAAATCCCATTACACATGTGACTGCATGCATGTTCATGAATAAACCATACTAGAGTACATGTTACATGCATGCTTAGCCTCGATTCCAGGCCGCAGGGAAAACCACTGTTGAAGGGGCTGGAGTCGAGGCTATTAGAGACATCTAAATGTTCCTGACCCACTTTAATTTCAATGCAGAGATAATTAATTAAGTAGTTTGCTTTGATAAATTATGATTATGTTACAAAAATAATTATTATATGTACAACTGTGGTCATTTGCTATTATTATTACATACATAAATTACAAGGGCGTATACGCCCTTGATAATTATAACCTTTGTGACAAAATCTATTTTACAGGCAAAAATAAAATAATACATGTTCATCATGCAATATCTCTACTGACTAGTCGGTTATCTAATCAGTAGCTATTTTACAGTCAACTATAGCACCAGGAGTACATGAATATTCATGTATACTCCTGATAGCACACAATTATATACACATCACTATATCTATCATAATCAGTGCTTGTACAACCCGACACACTGCATGTGTAATCACTTCATCAGTCCAGTGTACGATCTGCAATCAGGAAAAGTGAAAATAATCATGGTATATAATCATAGCTATGCTCAGTTGCTTTCTAGAGGGGAGAGGGAAAGGGGGAGGGGCACTGATGCACATGTACTTACAATTGCTGACAGATTTTAACAGCTGACAGATTTTATCAGCTGTGTCTCCTTTCCCCAATATCAGTACAATATCCAGTAGACCTCTGTAAGTTGCTCGTAAAGGATCATGTTGTTTCCAGACTCGCAGGCACTTCATCATGGCTGTTTGAGTTCCTTCGCTATGGTACAACCTATTCATATCGGCTTGTTCAGCAGGAGCTAGTCCCATGGCACTCGAATAGATGCTCACATCATCAAAATATAAGGCCAGTATGGAAGTATCAGAGTTCTCTATTTTACTATTGAGTTGCTTGTCAGTCAGATTGTATCGCCTCGTTAGTTCTTGGAGAGTGACTCGATTAGCGGGTGATCCTATATAGAGGCAGCAAATAACAATGGTGGTAAATAATTCACTGTCTTCATCAGCTAAAAAAAAGCCACGTGCATGTCTAGCGTGGCTCTGTCTACATGGATTCACAACAAAATTAATCTATATATATTCCTATTGACATAATTATATATACCTGAAAGAGAAAGCATCGAAAAATATGATGGGTGTTCTTCTCCAAGTGTAGCATAATAGTCATAGTCCTGTGAATATTATTATTATCGGAGTATACGCATAGTCATTTTCACACTGCATGGCTATTGAGCAGTTTTGTTACATTCATGCAGTATCTCACAAGTACATAATTATTACACCATTACGTAAGCATCTCCGTGCATCAGATGTTTCTCCAATTGTCCTCCTGTACAATTTTTGCAAGATACAATTATTAGCTATAAATTGGCTCATACATTATAGCAATGTTAGTTAATATAACAGCATACAAACTTACGAACAAAAGTGGCTGATGGCCTCCTTTTCTTATCTTCCTGCAAGCAGGCCATAACGTGTGGCTTAAGAGGGTGCAAGCCGGCTTTAATTTCTTCAAAATATGATGATCGCTCCCTTCCAGAATTGACGTTTTCCAGTCTGAGAGCAATCTGTATCATGATCACTCCACAAGAGAACACGTCTAGACTTTGATCATAATCTTCCTTTTCCTCGTGAAGTGCTTCACGAGGTAGGTAACCCATGCGATGACCAATAGTGGTGTTGAATTTTAAAGGATCGAGTAGTTTGGACATTCCAAAGTCAGAGATCTTAGCTATGGGAAAGGGTTGACTTTGCTTTAACAAGACATTAACGCCACAAAGATCGCGGTGAATGATATTCCTGCTGTGGATGTAGGCAAGACCAGAAGCCAGGTCCTTTGAGAGGCTAATCTCACACTGACTTGTGAGGGAGCTCGAGTGATCATGTGTAGAGAGATAAGTGCTCAAGTTGCAATCCATCAGCTCTGTTACTAACATGATATTTCCTGATGAATGCTCAGTTGTTGCCAAGTGTTGAAGTACATTTGGATGCTCAAACGATTCCAGAACAATGCTTTCACGACCAAATGCACGAATTGCATTTTGCTGTCCTGGACCAACAGGAAAGTTGGCCTTCATTGGTGTGGCAACATGGTGCAACATCTTTACAGCACACACCTCATTCTTGTACGTTCCTTTGTAAACCATTCCATAGGCTCCAGAACCGATAGCTTCATTGAAATCAATGAAAAGTTCATCATTTATCTTTTGAACACCTGACATTTTGTGCTAGTGTAGAGATGAAAGATTGCAGGAACTATATTATTATTTGACTATCACATGCGAGTTTCTACATGTAGAATGATGCTTTTACTGCATGTAGCTATAGTTGGTATTCTTGGAAGCACCTCACCACAGACATTCCATACACACCCTATGTACGTATATGTCAGAGGAGGTACGACATAGGTTGACCTTTTGCTAATGAGTTACTCCCGTATTGCATTCCTGCAGCATGACAGGATGTCACGCCCACATTTACCTAGAGGAGGTGTGGCCTCGCGTCATAATTAAATCATCAAGTTTCACAGAGGAATTGTGAGTGTACGGAGAAAGAAGGGAATATACGGAAGCACAACACCAAAACTTGCTCTCCTAGCTAGCTAAAAGGCTACAAACGATGGTAGTACTCCACAGTAGTTATAAATAATGCCTAACTATATCCTGTGACATAAGAAAATGAATAGCATAGTCATAGTTGAAGAAATGAGCTATAAACTTACAGTGTAAGAGTTTGTTGCGCTTTCTATGGCTCCTGTGTTAATGTAATACTTATAGTAGATACTAAGATTGATAAACTAGTAGAAAATGCCTCTTGGAGAGACTCCAGAAGAGATAAACACAAAGAACAGTAAAATAGCGCTGACGGTGCATAAAATACTTGCTGAGTCAACACAAATAGCATGTGGGCGTGACATCCTGTCATGCTGCAGGAATGCAATACAGGAGTAACTCATTAGCAAAAGGTCAACCTATGTCGTACCTCCTCTGCGTATGAGATGCTCCCTCTCTTTCAGCCTGCTCAGGTCCGCCATTCAATGCATACGTGGCGCTCGTTCATCAAGAGGCCACGCTATGAAGATGTCACCTGTGGACCTGGTTATAGCAGAGGCCAGCTTGCAGCAAAACTAACAAACTAACTGTTCACCTCATGTACACACTATTTTACATACACTGTTCTTTGTTTTATTATTTTATTATACTATTATTTACTTGCTTCCACCATAAAGGTGTTGTTTACTCCCAAAAAAAAAAAAAAATAATTATAATTATGGTGGAAACATGTGACTATGAATAATTACACAGAGAAAATAGGTGTGCTGTATTAGCACCGTGGTGTGCTAAACAGTGATTCAGCACACTACATGTGCTGTTTTGTAGGCATATAGCACAGCCTACGTGTTGTATTGGTGTGCTTTTTCATGGCTTGTAATTTTGATGTTCGATTAATGTACTGTGCTAAATGTAATGGGTGTGCTGAAACAGGTAAACATGCTAATTCAGCACAGTGTGCTGTTTTCAGTACCAAATAAGGGCATGCAGTACAACAGATGTGCAGCTGCAGCTGCATAGCAACAAAGACTTTATTTGCTGTTCTTGCAAAGAAGAAAAGAAGCTGAGTTTAGACTGTTTGACAAAACCTGTGGAACTCGGTAAGTTTCCTTCAACATGCTGAACAATGCTGTACAATGTAATTGCACAGCTATTGTATAATAATTATTGTACCAGGTGTCATACAGTACACAGGGGAGCATCTGTACAATGTAATTGCACAGCTATTGTATAATAATTATTGTGCCAATTGTACCAGGGTGTCATACAGTACACAGGGGGAGTATCCCCTCTGGCTCCAACCCCCCCCCCCTAAAATTTGCATTCAGGTATTAGTAATGTTGTATGACTGAGTATCCATAGCCTGTATACTAACAGGGTATTGAAGTAACATGCAGTTGACTTTTTTTTAAAGAATGCCTTATATTTCCCCCCTCTACTTTAAAATCCTGGGTGTCATACAGGATTTTAAACTCACAGTTCTTTACTGTGAGACTACTCTGGTCCCGGTGAATGTCCGGAGCGCTATAGCTATTCGTTAACACATAAAGCTTAGTTTCATTGCATGCATGTCTGACCAAGAACCACTGCCGTTTTCGACTGTACTTGTCATAGCGTACGTTGCACTATTATTGTATAGATGCAGTAAGCGGTCAATATAAGTTCCGTTTATGTAGTACGCCAGTACGTTTACACTGTATTAAAAGCATTGCAATTTACCGTTGCACGTTGCAAGTATACATTTTGCAAAAAAACAAACAAAGAGACAATCCTAGTCACCTCGAGTATCGTAGCTAGACTAGTTACTTAGCTATATGCTGTACATACTTGATGCTATGTTTCAATATATATAATTTATAATTATTGTACATACTAGATCTACTGCTTTTCACGTGTATATACATTATAGTTGTGAGACGCCAACTGCCCAGAGGGAAACCACGCCATTCGCAAAAATACACCTAATTCCCTCTCACGTCTAAAGTTCTTTCAAAATGGTGGTCGTACTTTTTTGAAGGTACTATAATTAATTATTGTTGTAAGAATTGATGTGAAAAACCATATTGCAGGATGATGCTGAAAGTGACACGTGTTGGAGAGAGCATTATACTGGACACCCTTGTATGACCAGACCATTGTAAAGTATCGACACAATTGGAGGTATGTATTATTATGCTGCTGTGTTGCCACAATGTTTTAGGTATAGTGGCTTTGCCCAAAAAAACAATTGCAACAGTATACCATACTTATCTGACTTAGTTATCTGTCTATATACGTATACAGCGGTCAATATCCCATTCCGTTTGCATAGTACGTTTAAAGTGTTTCCATTTTGATAAGTTAAAAGCGTATTTTACTGTACTGTTGCTATATACCATTGCACTTTACAAATGCGGAGTGCTGTGTTTTTGAATACAAAGCGACAATCCTCTAGTAATAAAATATCCAGCTAAATTTTGCTTAGCTATAAGCCTATATAGTTCTAACATAGATCTAACAAATATATATAACGCACCATTCACCGCACTATTTTTATTAGCATAATTATGCCTCGAGGCGTAGCCGCACGAGGGATACGGTAAAGCTGACTGTGTGTGTGTGTGTGTGTGTGTATTCCAGCAGTAACTGCTCAACGGTTGCAATGCGACGAAAACTAACAGCTTCTATAGGCTTTTAGCCACGTTCTCTTGGATTTTGATTCGTGGATTAGCAAACTAAAGCTTCTTTCTCGAGTTATGGCTAGTTTGACTCACATTGAAGGCTGTTGCAGTCTCTTCAGAATCTTTCATAGCATCATCTGTCCGCACAAACTTTCTATTCAACATATGAGTTAGCCTTGCACTAAAGCGCTAGCTTTTTGTTAGCTACAATACTCAGAAAATATCTGTTAAAACAGCTAGCTAGCAGTAGCCATTTGTGACACACCCTTTAATTATTCCTGTGGATGTAATGCGCATGCGCGCTCATTCCCCATGTGTGAGAAAATAATATCCAAGATCCAGATCCTCCTGGCAGAATCGTCTTTGTCTTGAGGGCCTGGTAAGCCACCATATAACAATAATAGATAACAATATGCATGTACACAGGTCTTTTCTTCTTAGATATTATATACACTGAACTACAGTACAGATCCTGGAAGAATCAATTTTCTTCTTTCTTGAGGTCCTGGTAAGCCACATAATACAATCAATAGATGCATGTAAATAAATCTTTTCTTCTCAGTGACTTTATATAGATAAGCTAACTTTAATATAAAATTCATTATAGAAACTAATAATTATAACACTCTAATACTTTTGAGCGAAAGCACAACATGGCGAGAGGCATTAGCACAGCGCCAGCTTGAACACTAGTTGCTATAGCTATCTTACATGTAGCTATAATACAAAGCTAGCAAGCTGCAAAATTTCATGATAACTATAGCTGCATGGGTGACCAAAGTAATTTTAACAACAGAAAAAAGCTCTTATCTTGAGCGTCCTTTTTAGCGTTTAATTTGCGCTGTATCAGTGTATTATGCACGTACTACGTAAACGGAACGGGGACTTTATATTTACCACTTTGTAAGTTCATAATTGATAAAAATTGCTGCTACGAAAATCCCAAATTTCCTTGTGCGTAAAACGATTTTTGATTGCCACACACCCTCCTAATTAATGCAAATCTATACTGCCACCTGGTGGCACATTGTCTGCCCGGCCTTGCAGCTGTAGCTGTTCCTCTTAAGCTAACAGTTCTATTGATATAATAATTTATAGGATAACGCAGTTTAATTAAACTTTTCGGATTAAGCTTTATATGCAGCTCTTTTCTGACAATTAAGGGAAGGCTTGTAGTGGATTATATTTGTTGTTTAGCCCTTACAACGAGTATTGTCAGTGGAAGACAACTTCTCAATCTGCTCTCTGTACGAGATAATTGATGGGCCCGAATATTGATGCTGCTCTATAATAGCACAACAAGAACTCATTTGCATTATCATAGTCTTGCAAACTTAATTGTGCGTAAAAACGACTATAATGTCTTACTAAGAGTTCATTAGGAAGAGTACGCAACTCCACTAACCGTACTAGTAGCATAGATTGAAGAGTTAGAGGGATAGGAAACGGAGTGGTGCACATGATGATTTTACATTGAATCTGCAGTGGAGCCTCGAAAATTATCCGCGCTACGCCCTATGAACGAGGCTATTAAGCACATTTTTGCCGGGTAACTCCCAAAGCTGTGTTTCCTCGAGACATCATCTCTTTCAGCAACTTATAACACGCCTAGTCCATGAGCCACGTGTAGTACTTGCTAATGACTGACCACACCCAGTAAAAAGAGACTTTCCAATAAGTACTAGTTAATGCACGGTTGCGAGTGCTCTATGGATATTATTGGCCAAGCGGAAGTTCGAGAAGCTTATGTAGCTCGAGGCGAAGCCGAGTGCTACATGATGCTTCGAGAACTTCCGCGAGGCCAATAATATCCATTGAGCACGAGCGTAAAACAGTGCATTAACTGGTTTGTAGTTTTTAGCTTAATTCTTGCAGCTACCAATAGCTATCGGCTCTAGTATAGAGCTAACTACTAAGTAGAATAGCAACCTTCTACGAAAAGATTTTGCTATTTCTGATTCTGGAGAGACTGAAATGCCGCCTTCAACGTACTGGTAAGCAAAACTAGCCTTTACTCGAGAATAAAGCCTTTGTTAGCAAGATAGCATTGCTAGAAGCTTATAGAATCACTTAGCTGTACTCGCATTGCAACCATGGAGCAGTTGTAGCTATTATAAAATTCGATGGCTTAAAAATCAATTATTTTGACCACCAACCGTGCTCTACCTACCCCAGCCATGCTCTAACTACCAAACTGTTCCAAAAATGCCAACCACAGAATAATAGAGCACGGTCTGTGGTTACTACAGTTGTAGATCCTAGTCTATGGCATTTGTTAGCATAGTTTTTCCTTTGATCTTTGTACAAAAAAACTACAAAGTTATATGTTCCCAAGGCTGTTTTAGAGCTATTGGAACATGTAACGTGTAAGCGTGCTGGTTATGACTACTACAATAGGTATAGACCTTGAAATATAAGTGAGTTGCACGGACTAAGCACAGTTTATTATATATGCACTGAGTGTAGAAATAGATATTGTTGTGATGGCCTCGATTAAACCGCAGCGTAGCGCGGATGTTACTCGAGATACCAACCGTTTCCTATCCCTCTAACTCTTCAATCTATGCAAGCATTCTGTCTAACTTACGTACAACCACATGCTGTTGTATAAACTGTAAAATCTTAAAATTAATCTGCACGAATGGATGAAGTGATGATTACCACTAATTTTATTCATTGCTTTTCCTTATCAGCATTGTTATTGTTATTGTTGTATCTCAAGTGACTGTGGTTACATGCAATAGTGAGTTTGCCTCCTGTGTACAGACTATTGGTGTTGCGTACTCTTCCTCTTGGTCTTACCTGTGTTATATGACTCTTTCTGTAGCTGGAATTCTTTGCTTTTGGCTCATGTACTTTTCATGCACTCGGCATTTGTCATGAATCACAGCAAATACTTTTCTTATTTCGCCCCATAATAATTATAAGTTTCATCGCAATGCATACTTTGTTCATGCTATGACTGATGTTATGTACCTAATCTATACGCACTTAATTATTCTTATATAATTTTATACTTGGTTATAATTCTACTGGCTTTTATGTGACATATTTTTCTACTTCACGCATGCAGGTGATACTGAGAAGTCAAAGGCAGTATCTTGCAATTGCAGTGAACTGAGTGCAGACTTGTTGTGTTGCATGTTAAAAGAAACCTTTCACTTTCGTATATCCTTATCGTTTGTTTAGATACAATTTTAATACTGAATTGATGTATTGTTGTTTTTAATGTTTGAAATTAATTTAGCACAATACAATCAGCACAGATGGATGTTTCAGCACATTAGAATTTAGCACATGTGTCGGTTTAGCACATTAGGTTGTTTAGCACATGTGCAAATGTGCTAAAACTGGAGACATTGGTTTAGCACGGTTTTCTGTGCTAAATCAGCACGTCTTTTTTCTCTGTGTATACAACAGTGTTAGTCTCGAATTCCAGCCGTTTCAAGAATGCAACCGATTTAAATTGTGGGTTATTATCCATGTGGACCAACTGCGCAGGCACAAAAAGCTTCTAAGTCTTGCATTCAACATGTTGAAAAAGGTGGCAAACCTAGAGACCTTTCTCACTAACCCCATAGTCTAACTACAAATCCCAAAAGGGAAAATTCAGATCGGAACTCCGCCACCACATGCATGCAGGAAAGACCTCCTCAATGAATTTCTAGACAGCTTGGATGAGACAGACAGAGATCAGAAAAAACTGTTTAGCGACATCAGAAGGTACTTTGGTAAATCTCACACACCTACCACCTCACTAGTGGTAAACGGTATTGAATTCACCCCAGAAAACATTTTGGAGGGATGGATGACACACTACACCAAGCTGTTTTGCCCTCTGACGATCCGTCCTACAATTCTAACTTACTGTAAAAGCTGCTATGGAAAGAATACTGGCATACCCACAGGAACATGCATGCACCTACTCTATAAGCTTTAGCAGCATGGAGGTCTAGGAGGCCATCAAATCGCTGCCACTAGGCAAGGCAGCCGGCCCAGATTGTATATAGAGCCAGAGACATGCAGGAGATTCGCTGGTGCTCCACATACTCATCTCTTTAATGCAATTGCAAACCAAGGCTACATCCCAAAGCAGTTCAGGGTTGGCCTTCTCATTCCTATCCTGAAAGGTCCAAGCAAATTAAGACCACAAAGATCCAGGCAATTATCGTGCACTGCACCGGCAGCCCTGCCCCCATCCAGTGTAGACAGCACTACTTCAGTTACTGATTCAGGAGCACTGGTATATGTGACACAAGCTGTTGTAGTGCCACCTTCAATGGCAAGAACAGGAGTTCTCGACAATGCTGAAAAAAATATAAGATTATTTAACTTGCTCTTTGGATTGTTGCATGTAACAACATTAAACTCTGCGATGTATTAAGTACTGTGTAGCGGGCATATTTCGAGGGTATAAATTTTTGCAGAATGACCGTTAGAAAGGTGTTCACGGATTTGCATGCAGCCTTTTTGTAGCCATGCATGCAATAGTAAATTCATGGATATATAAAATTTATGTTCGCTGCACATGCTTAATCAGCGAAACCTGCGAACATTTATACTCGAAATATACCGGCTATAATTATGATATACTTACTCTGAGCATTGAGCAGGTCAAACTGGACACCATGCAGTAGTAGCACCAAACAGGGATTGACTTCATGTTAGCTATAATAAAACAAAGTGTGCTGAGCAAAGGGTTAGTATAGCCTCGATCCCAGGCCGATTAGGCTAGAGCACATGCACTTTATTTTTTAGTGTATGCTGCAGATTTCTTCAGAGAAACAGTATTACAGTAACTATAATAATAGATCTATATAGTACTTGAAAAATGAAAGGAATTTTTAAACTATACTGTATGCATGCATCTGTGCGTTGCTCCAATTAAAGAAGTCTGTTCTACTGCATATTGTTGCAGCTTGTTAATTATTCTTCTGTGGTATATCGTGCCCATAAAACGTATTTAGGTCATTAGTCAAGAATAGCTATTGTCCAGGACTATAGACACATGCAATTAAGTAACTCTCAGCGAATATCCCTCTACATAATTATGTATAATAATTATACAGAAGAAGGTAATGTCGGGTGTACTTGATTCATGCATGCATGCAGTGCACATTTTCAGCTCCTGAATAGATCTATACTTGAATTCTTTTTGCATTATTATGTTAATTGTAATTATAGGCCTCGGTTGTTATGTTAGAGATATTGCTTATTCAGTATTATTTTATTATTCTATTTAACCTATTATTATTAGTTATTATAACATGCATGTATATATATCGCTTCTCTCCAATTTTGCCAAAAACTACTTTTAACAAGGATTACTCCGTTAGTTCAGCTCAACCCATGAGAACCGGCTGGAATTCGAGACTACAACAGTGTATAGTTATGCACCTCTGCAGGGCTTATACCTATACATGTATATATCAATTATTATGTACTCTTGTGTGATTATATGTTTTATATGCGGTTAGCAAATACCAGAAGTCAAACTATAAAAGAAAATAAGTGTGTGCACAGGACAGACATTGTAGTACATTGTTCCATTGTAGAGGGTAAAACACTCTTTCAATTTTATACACATGAAATCTCATGTGAAATCGTAACCACAAATGCTGCAAGCTTTGTATTGTAATAATTATTTCATCTCTGAGAACTAAATTATAATTCAGTCTTTTATATAATTATTTCAGTTAAAAACAACAACAAAAATTGTCCAATATCTCCACTCTAGATCCAAATATCCGAGGTGCAGTCGCCGCCAGGGTAACGTATCTCATGGGCCAATGACGGGCCTTCGGGCTCGAGGCCAAAATCGATGAAGAAGTCTTTGTCCAGAGTCAGTCCTCCACTCTCAGTGTTGACGTCCATTCGCAGGAGGAAGGAGCCATTTCTGTAGAGGAGGGGGGCGGGGGTTAATAATGATAGCATTGTAGAGGAGGGGGGCGGGGGTTAACAATGATAGCATTGTTGTGTATAAGGACAACTATTAAGACAGAATCTGTTGTCTGCAATGAAACATGACTATTGTGTGTCCCATGCAGGCCATGATACAGCCGATGTCTCCTTTGTTTGGACCTGTGTTAGCAGCTAGTCACCCCCTCTATTTTACAGCCAGGTTAATGGGCCCAAGAGTCTCCATAGCATGTGTTTGGACCTGTGTTATTATGTATGTTGGTCTATCCCTATACAGAGACAATTATAGCAATGGGGCGGATAAAGAAGTGATTTTTGGTATGTTCAAGGGGGCCAGGACCACTATATAGAAAGATATACATGTACATCTTCAACAAACAAAATTAAGGTACTGTATACAACATTCATTTGAGTTAGTTCACTGTTCTAAGCTTTAATGTGGTTTGGCATGGCGTCAAGAACAACCATGCAGTGGCGGATCCAGGGGGAGATCCCAGGGCCGGTGCCACGGATCCCCCCTTTCAGACTAAGCTATTGTGGCTTTACTACAGCTACCAGCTAGCTATTTATCAGTTTTGTAGCTATTGTAATTTGATTGTACCTGTTGTTCTGATGCATCAACTGCCAAAGGAGTGTTCAGGCTAATTGCGTGGGAGTTTATTGCCACAACAACTTCATTTGCAAAACAACTCAATCTCAGAGCCTCCAACAAATCAGTTTTAGGGCAAATTTTGTGGAGGTTTATTCCATGAAAATATTCAATGACTTGCTTATAATTATTGACATTGTGAATATTTTATCTGTTTCCACATCACAGAGACACACACACACCCCACACGGCAGATATTCCTGGGAGGGTCCATCTGTACGGACACGGTGTCAAGGTGACAGAGGACAAGAAGCTGACAGAACAACCTGATCCTGTCTTTATCAACGGGTAAAGAGAGGTGATAGAATCCATGTAGATCTAATTAGGGAGGTACTGAATCGCATTGAGTACATGCAGCTAGCTTGTGCACATTCATTTTTTGATGAGTTCACTGATTATATTCATTAACTGGTATAGCCTCGATTCAAGGCCGATTAAAATACGTATTTTAATCGGCCTGGAATCGAGGCTATAGCTGCATGGTATTGATATGAATACCCTCACCACTGACATTGCTAGACACACCCTCTATTGTGTGTATAAGGGGAATCCCATTACACATGTGACTGCGTTCATGAATAAACCATACTAGAGTACATGTACATGCATGCTTAGCCTTGATTCCAGGCCGCAGGGAAAACCACTGTTGAAGGGGCTGGAGTCGAGGCTATTAGAGACATCTGACCAACTTTAATTTCCATGCAGAGATAATTAATTAAGTAGTTTGCTTTGATATAAATTATGATTATGTTACAAAAATAATTATTATATGTACAGCTGTGGTCATTTGCTATTATTACATACAAAATTATAACCTTTGTGACAAAATCTATTTTACAGGCAAAAATAAAATAATACATGTTCATCATGCAATATCTCTACTGACTAGTCGGTTATCTAATCAGTACAGTGCAACAACCAAAGAGAGTAGATTTTTTTGATTTTTGATTTTTTTCACATTTTGTGGCATATCTTCTGAAGTAAAAGTGATATGATCTATTTGAGTGCAGGTACTGAAAGTTCAACTATTGGCGCTTCCATTGGACCACCACCTGTTACATCATATGACATCATCACTATGAAATGGCTATCTGAAGATGTGTACCTCCGAAAATATGTTAGGAATAGTTATTTGTTTGAGTTAAGATCTGAAATTTGTTGTGTATGTACCTGAGTATATTGCTCATCTTTTGAGCTTCAACGGAAGTCTGGGCTACTAGTAAGTTCTGAGAAATACTGCATTTTGTTGTTTTTTGGTGGCAAATATTGTTAGGAATACAACTTTCGATTTTATGCTAGTTAAGGTCTGATTTTTGAGAAGCATGTACTACAATAGTGTAAAATTCATTTGCACTAACTTACAGGAGCTAAACAAGTCTCTTCTTTGCTAGAGCGGCCCTTCTTGTCAAAAAGGTGATTTTGCTCCGTTTTGCTACTTTTGCTGACGTATGCAATGATATTCATTGATTTGTGACATCACAAATCATCTTGTTGTTATTTGCTACATCAGGTCATGTGATGTCTACCTGCAACTACACAGTTGGTGTTGGTCATTTTGTGTCACAGGGGCGTGGCAATTGAGCTTACTACGTAGCCAAATCGTCCAAAAAGTCATAAAAACCAC
Source organism: Halichondria panicea (assembly GCF_963675165.1). Classification (NCBI taxonomy): domain Eukaryota; kingdom Metazoa; phylum Porifera; class Demospongiae; order Suberitida; family Halichondriidae; genus Halichondria; species Halichondria panicea. The sequence continues at coordinate 6,796,103 of NC_087381.1, read as the reverse complement.
TGTTTTTGACAAGATGGGCCACTCTAGCAAAGAAGAGGCTAGCCTAACTCCTGTAAGTTAGTACAGATGAAAAGTACACTATTGTAGTACATGCTGCTCAAAAATCAGACCTTAACTAATATAAAATCGAAAGTTGTATTCTTAACATATTTGCCACCAAAAAACAACAAAATGCAGTATTTCTCAGAACTTACTAGTAGCCCAGACTTCCGTTGAAGCTCAAAAGATGAGCAATATACTCAGGTACATACACAACAAATTTCAGATCTTAACTCAAACAAATAAGCTACTTCTATTCCTAACATATTTTCGGAAGTACACATCTTCAGACAGCCATTTTATATTGATGATGTCATGTGATGTAACAGGTGGTGGTCCAATGGAAGCGCCAATAGTTGAACTTTCAGTACCTGCACTCAAATAGATCATATCACTTTTACTTTAGAAGATATGCCACAAAATGTAAAAAATGTGTACCAAAAAAAAAAATCTACTTTCTTTGGTTGTTGCACTGTAGCTATTTTACAGTCAACTAGCACACAATTATATACACATCACTATCTATCATAATCAGTGCTTGTACAACCTGACACACTGCATGTGTAATCACTTCATCAGTCCAGTGTACGATCTGCAATCAGGAAAAGTCAGTGAAAATAATCATGGTATATATAGCTATACTCAGTTGCTTTCTAGAGGGGAGAGGGAAAGGGGGAGGGGCACTGATACACATGTACTTACAATTGCTGACAGATTTGATGAGCTGTGTCTCCTTTCCCCAATCCCAGTACAATATCCAGTAGAGCTCTGTAAGTTGCTCGTAAAGGATCACGTTGTTTCCAGACTCGCAGGCACCTCATCATGGCTATTTGAGTTCCTTCTCTATGGTACAAATTCACATCGGCTTGTTCAGCATGAGCTAGTCCCATGGCACTCGAATAGATGCTCACATTATCAAAATATAAGGCCAGTTTGGGAGTATCAGAGTCCTCTATTTCACGGTTGAGTTGCTCGTCAGTCAGATTGTATCGCCTCGTTAGTTCTTGGAGAGTGACTCGATTAGCGGGTGATCCTATAGAGGCAGCAAATAACAATGGTGGTAAATAATTCACTGTCTTCATCAGCTATAAAAAAGCCACGTGCATGTCTAGCGTGGCTCTGTCTACATGGATTCACAACAAAATTAATCTATATATTCCTATTGACATAATTATATATACCTGAAAGAGAAAGCATCGAAAAAGATGGGCGTTCTTCTCCAAGTGTAGCATAATAGTCATAGTCCTGTGAATATTATTATTATCGGAGTATACGCATAGTCATTTTCACACGGTTATTGTGCAGTTTTGTTACATTCATGCAGTATCTCACAAGTACATAATTATTACACCATTACGTAAGTATCTCCGTGCATCAGATGTTTCTCCAATTGTCCTCCTGTACAAATATAGCTATAAATTAGCTCATACATTATAGCAATGTTAGCTAATATAACAGCATACAAACTTACGAACAAAAGTGGCTGATGGCCTCCTTTTCTTATCTTCCTGCAAGCAGGCCATAACGTGTGGCTTAAGAGGGTGCAAGCCGGCTTTAATTTCTTCAAAATATGATGATCGCTCCCTTCCAGAATTGACGTTTTCCAGTCTGAGAGCAATCTGTATCATGATCACTCCACAAGAGAACACGTCTAGACTTTGATCATAATCTTCCTTTTCCTCGTGAAGTGCTTCACGAGGTAGGTAACCCATGCGATGACCAATAGTGGTGTTGAATTTTAAAGGATCGAGTAGTTTGGACATTCCAAAGTCAGAGATCTTAGCTATGGGAAAGGGTTGACTTTGCTTTAACAAGACATTAACGCCACAAAGATCGCGGTGAATGATCTTCCTGCTGTGGATGTAGGCAAGACCAGAAGCCAGGTCCTTTGAGAGGCTAATCTCACACTGACTTGTGAGGGAGCTCGAGTGATCATGTGTAGAGAGATAAGTGCTCAAGTTGCAATCCATCAGCTCTGTTACTAACATGATATTTCCTGATGAATGCTCAGTTGTTGCCAAGTGTTGAAGTACATTTGGATGCTCAAACGATTCCAGAACAATGCTTTCACGACCAAATGCACAAATTGCATTTTGCTGTCCTGGACCAACAGGAAAGTTGGCCTTCATTGGTGTGGCAACATGGTGCAACATCTTTACAGCACACACCTCATTCTTGTACGTTCCTTTGTAAACCATTCCATAGGCTCCAGAACCAATAGCTTCATTGAAATCAATGAAAAGTTCATCATTTATCTTTTGAACACCTGACATTTTGTGCTAGTGTAGAGATGAAAGATTGCAGGAACTATAATTATTATTATTTGACTATCACATGCGAGTTTCTACATGTAGAATGATGCTTTTACTGCATGTAGCTATAGTTGGTATTCTTGGAAGCACCTCACCACAGACATTCCATACACACCCTCTTATGTAGACATGTGTATACGGAGGAGGTTGGACACAAAGCCAAAATGTTAATAATGACATAGTCTTTATTAAAATACTTGAACCTTGAACCTACTTTAACAAGCTCTTTTCTAGCCGGCCAGCAGGCCACCTTTTCATTCTGGAAACAAGAGTATACTTAGATGATGATATAGCTGAGCTATACATTCACTCTACAGCACGGTAGCTCCTACTTAATAAAGGTCAGAGGTCAGTTTGACATGACAAAACTACGACCTTTGTGAGAGGTCACCCCTTTTAGGCACTGCACGATTTCTCTGGAGGGGCGCAGTAGCTAAAAGTTCACTAATTTGCAGCAGCAGTAACATGAAGGGGCTACTTTATCACAAGAATCAGGGCGCGATGTGTAGTCAAACTTGCAAATTTACTGCACAAAACATAAGCTCACGTGATGATTCATTAGTGACCTTTTGACCCTGTCCACCCTCCTCTGGTGTGTATATGGAAACATGTGACTATGAATAACTAACAACAGTGTTAGTCTCGAATTCCAGCCGTTTCGAGAATCAAAAGGGCAAATTCAGATCAGAACTCCGCCACCACATGCAGGAAAGACCTCAATGAATTTCTAGACAGCTTGGATGAGACAGACAGAGATCTGTTTAGCGACATCAGAAGGTACTTTGGTAAATCTCACACACCTACCACCTCACTATAGTGGTAAATGGTATTGAATTCACCCCAGAAAACATTTTGGAGGGATGGGGACACACTACACCAAGCTGTTTTGCCCTCTGACGATCCGTCCTACAATTCTAAAAGCTGCTATGGAAAGAATACTGGCATACCCACAGGAACATGCACCTACTCTAAGCTTTAGCAGCATGGAGGTCTAGGAGGCCATCAAATCGCTGCCACTAGGCAAGGCCGAGCCGGCCCAGATTGTATAGAGCCAGAACATATAAGACATGCAGAAGATTCGCTGGTGCTCCACATAACTCATCTCTTTAATGCAATTGCAAACCAAGGCTACATCCCAAAGCAGTTCAGGGTTGGCCTTCTCATTCCTATCCTGAAAGGTCCAAGCAAAGACCACAAAGATCCAGGCAATTATCGTGGTATATCGCTTCTCTCCAATTTTGCCAAACTCTTTGAAAAACTACTTTTAACAAGGATTGTTCCGTTAGTTCTGTTCAGCTCAACCCATGAGAACCGGCTGGAATTCGAGACTACAACAGTGTATAGTTATGCACCTCTGCAGGGCTTATACCTATACATGTATATAACAATTATTATGTGTGATTATGTTTTATATGCGGTTAGCAAATACCAGAAGTCAAACTATAAAAGAAAATAAGTGTGTGCACAGGACAGACATTGTAGTACATTGTTCCATTGTAGAGGGTAAAACACTCTTTCATTAATTCAATTTTATACACATGAAATCTCATGTGAAATCGTAACCACAAATGCTGCAAGCTTTGTATTGTAATAATTATTTCATCTCTGAGAACTAAATTATAATTCAGTCTTTTATATATTTCAGTTAAAAACAACAACAAAAATTGTCCAATATCTCCACTCTAGATCCAAATATCCGAGGTGCAGTCGCCGCCAGGGTAACGTATCTCATGGGCCAATGACGGGCCTTCGGGCTCGAGGCCAAAATCGATGAAGAAGTCTTTGTCCAGAGTCAGTCCTCCACTCTCAGTGTTGACGTCCATTCGCAGGAGGAAGGAGCCATTTCTGTAGAGGAGGGGGGCGGGGGTTAATAATGATAGCATTGTAGAGGAGGGGGGCGGGGGTTAACAATGATAGCATTGTAGAGGAGGGGGCAGGGGTTAATAATGATAGCATTGTAGAGGAGGGGGCAGGGGTTAATAATGATAGCATTGTTGTGTATTACACTATTAAGACAGAATCTGTTGTCTGCAATGAAACATGACTATTGTGTGTCCCAGGCCATGATAGCCGATGTCTCCTTTGTTTGGACCTTGTGTTAGCAGCTAGTCACCCTCTATTTTACAGCCAGGTTAATGGGCCCAAGAGTCTCCATAGCATGTGTTTGGACCTGTGTTATTAACCCGAGGCGCGTGGGCGGCCACGGGTTATAGTAGTCGTTTGGTTTGTTTGTTTGTTTGTTTGTTTGTTTGTTTGTGACAGGTGAATCTACTCACCTGGATGCCACAGCACTGCGTTTACAGCATGGATAGCCTTCATACAACAAGTTATTAATTTTAATAGTGGCAGAATTTCATGTTAAACCTTCGTTGTCAAATAAAAACGAGCAAAAGCTAAGAAGCTTGTGACTGGGTCTGCTTACCTGGATGCTCTAGCACTGCGTTTACAGCATGGGTAGCCTCCACACAACAAGTCAGTACTTCTAATAGTGGCAGCTTTCGGTGTTAAAGCTTCGTTGTCTAATAAAAGCGAGCAAAAGGTAGCTTGAACAGAACTTGCACATGCGTTACTTATAACTGAAGTGATCCTGTACCAGGTCCAGAAACAATGGAACAGGGTCACTAAAGTAGAAAGCTGTATATACCAGGAACAATGGAACAGGGTCACTAAAGTAGAAAGCTTGCTTTAGCTGACTGGGATCCATGCAGGACCTGGAGCCATACTTCTCTGAGACTCCATGCTTCTTTGCTGTGATCCTAATCCACAGTGCATATATTTATAGTACTACTACCTGTTCTCAAATGTTTCAGCATGCCTCCAGTCTGGTTTAGTTTTATTGCTCCTGAGTTGCTGTGCAAGTCATGCATGATGATGATAACAACATCACTATATGCACTGCATTATATCAGTCTTTTGGTTTCTTTATAATCATGTCACCAGCCGAGGGTTTGCACTTTAGTGCTCTAGTTATGTATGTTGGTCTATCCCTATACAGAGACAATTATAGCAATGGGGCGGATAAAGAAGTGATTTTTGGTATGCTCAAGGGGCCAGGACCACTATAGAAAGATACATCTTCAATGAACAAAATTAAGTACTAAAACGTTAGTTCACTGTTCTAAGCTTTAATGTGGTTTGGCATGGTGTCAAGAACGACCATGCAGGCTAGGAGCATCATTATCCTAACCCCCACCGACCCACTCACTTGACTAGGTCTGGGTAGAACTGCTTGTCCCATGCACTGAAGAGGGAGGTCGTCACGTAGAGTCTCCGCCCATCCAGGGAGAGCTGGATCATCTGGGGACCACCATCAACACGCTTACCTGAGGATCGAAGAGAGAGGAATAGACTTGTTACAAATCAGACAATTAACACAATAATTGTCAACCATTACGAGTGAAATAAATAATGTCTATACTCATTATAAGTGCAACTTTATATAGACATTCAATTGTTCTCGCATCATGTGGTAATTTCCATACACAACTATTATAGTATTTCAAACCGTTTCAGTGAATTTTAATCACAGCTGTAGATCTATATGCATATAATTACGGCAACTCAAAAAAATAAAAATGAATGTGTACAAGCTGTACTCAAGAAGGCAATCAAAAGTAGCCCCTCCCCTGTCTAATTGACCATTGATTTTTTCAGTGGCATTTTAAATTATAACATAATTGATTAAACACCTGGGCATTAATTTCATATCGAAGTCTGTAAAGGGGGCGTTTAAACGAGATGGGCGTTTATTGGTCACCAACTCTTGCACAGCAGTTATTATGCTCTTTTTTGGCTTCTGCCACAGCTCTCAGCTTAAATCTTAAGTCATAGGAGTGGTGTTTCTCCCTCTGTGTTAGTATCTCTCTCTCTGCGATCATAACAAGTACATATTCTATGCTGCCATGCATGCTTGCAACTGGTTCCACGTGTTAGTTCAGCTCCACCCACAGTGCCACTCCCATACATGGGCGATTATTTAAGAGGGGCGTTTATTGACAAAGACAGAGCTTTTACCCTGGGCGTTTAAACGAGATGGGCGTTTAATCAAGGAGGGCGTTTAATCAAGTAAATACGGTACATGGATTCTATCACCTCTCTTTACCGTTGATAAAGACAGGATCAGGTTGTTCCGTCAACTCCTTGTCCTCTGTCACTGTGACACCGCTGTCCTTACAGATGGACCCTCCCAGGAATATCTGCCGTATGTGTGTGTGCGTGGGCGTGTGTGTGTGTGTGTGGGGGGGTTGTGAAACCTATTACCGTATTACTAGAATGTTTTGCGAGCATCAAACATTTGCGAACTTTGCGATGGTTGATCAATTCGCAACAATAAAATCCGCAAAACCTAAATTATTACTAGTAAATACGATCCTTGCCAAAACGCAATACTTAGATCGTAAAAGGTCAAAATTTCTGCTAATTTGGCTCATTCGCAAAGGTTTTTCACCAGCAAAATATTCTAGTAATACGGTACCTCCTCGTGCAGACAAATTGGTTGGCGATTTTCAATTCTCAATTTCAATTCAACACACACAAGTCAGCGTGACTTGTGGTACTAATGTTAGGTACTAGGCCTAAGAGGTGATACTGACCATCACCACCGACCAGTGTGGGCACATCCCTAGCTGCATATGGCCTACGACATAAAGGACCCTTAGCTTATACATGTAGGACAATCGTGTCTAGGCTAGGTTGTCATTAATGGCTATAAAAACTAGCTCCTGCTATTAAAATCATTGCATATACTTTTAGCAGTAACTAGAACACACCCTCGCATGCACAACTCACACACACACACACACACCACACACACACACATACACACGCACACACACCTCACATCTCACACACACTCACCTGACCAACCAGACGTGGGTTCGCCCTGTCGCTGATGTCGTACTGACGGATGTCACCATGTAACCAGTTGCTGAAGTACAGGAACTTATCGTCCAATGAGAGGAGGCAATCTGTTATCAGTCCTGGCATCTCCGGCAGGGCCCATCCCTCTACTTTCTTGCCAGGTATGTCCACCACTTTCTGAGTAGAGTAGGAGCCTTGCTGTGTGTGTGTGTGTGGGAGGGGTATATGACAATAAAAGGGACAACTTATTGTTTAAATAATCTACATAGCTCGATCACAATCATATCTTTTGAAACAAAGCTTTCAGAAAATCAGAAAATGTTGGCTAGGCATTAGATCAACGGCACTAAAGTCACGGCTGTTGAAAGGTGTACAAGTACAACCCCCCTCCCCCGTTCAAACAAGCCTACAGGCAATACTTATAATATGGCCTATAAAATAAACCTAAGCATGCCGACAGACTGTATGTACAAGCTAGCTATTTCATACATGCATACCTCGTTCTTGTAGAAGCGTATGATATTGGAAGAGAGAGCTGCTCCCACGTAACCTTGAGTGGCAGTAGGATCGTGGAGGAACCGCAGCTCCAGTGGAATGAGGCCCTCGTCACCAAGGTCTATGGTCTGGATCACCTACAATGAACAGGGAGGGAGGCTGGGAGTGGAGTGGGGTATTACAAATGTTGTGTATAATTATTGTGGTCACCCTATCTATAAGCAGGCCACCCTCTATAGTTAATGGGCCCCAAAATGGTCTAGCTTGCATGCAGTGATTTAGTTGTTACACTTCTGTACTCACTTTATGCTCTGTCCAGTCCCACACGTGTAGAGAGTGGCCGTACTTACCTGCAGGGGGAGGCATTTACATGTTTAAGCCAATCAATCAACACTTCTATCACTGAAACGAGCGTGCTTTTGCAAGCCAGAGAGATAGGGAGATAAAGCAAGGTGCATGCACAGACATTTTAGCACAAGGCAGACAAAAATATCAGTAATTGTACTGAGGTTGCTATAATTATACGTACTGTAGGTTGCTTGCAGGCCAGATAGATTGATTTTGTTTTACCATCTTTGCTCATTACTAGATTAGTACCTTACATTCATACATGTCCTTGCTTCAAAAAATATAGTGAGGTTGCTGAAATGTTCTCACCGTTGGCCACATGTGCTGGGTTGAATCCTTGCAGGAACGTGTTGGGTTCCCCCCACTCACTGCTGATCATTACGTTCTGGCGAGGCTGGTACCAGAAGTCGTATCCAAAGGGCGTGGCATTCCCGGGTGCCTCCCAGTTACCCTTGACCGTGAACGTGGTTCCATCGACCAGAATGAACCCACCTGCATGGAGAATGGTGGGTCAATGTGCATACATGTACGTCTATGTACACACATGTATGTCCTACTTCACACAAATTTGACCAAAATAATTATAAGGACTCAGTAGAATTTTGAGAGTGGGTTCCAAATGTGTTACAATTTTACAAAAAAAAAACTGTTTTTTCTTGACCATGTGCAGTGCATGGGAGAATGGTGGGTCATGTGCATACCGTATATAGCGGGTAACCGTATAGCCGGTAATTTTTGGAGGGTAAAATATTCGTGGTTGAGCAATATTTAGTCACTTATTTGTAGATAATATTTTCGTGCACTGCAGGTAAAGGTAGGCAAGGTCGCTTCATTCGTGGGTGAAATATTCGTGGTCTGGTGTTAAACACAAATATTTTGTCCCCTGAATTACTAGCTATAAGGTATTTTCGTATGGTGGAAATTATTGTATTGAAAGGCATCATACGAAAATTAAAACTACGAAATTATTCTTATTCTACCGCAATAGATTCAATGTCAATATCCTAAACTGTACGAAAATAAAAAATGGGTAGCCCATACGAAAATTTAGACCGACGAAAATTACCCGCTATACGGTACATGTATGCATGGCCCCCACACTCCACACCAAAACAAAGGACTTGCGGTTTTTCTCTCAAAATAAGAGCAACGTTATGACCAACCTTTAGCATTGCCGTCCCTGTCCCCCATTGCTGAGATCATGATGTCACCTGATCCAAGGCAGTGGGAGGTGTGTGGGACTGACAGACCCGTTACCCTGGTAACCTCATCACCCTCAATCACCTGAGAGGAAATTAATTTCAGTCAACCCATAAAAGATACAGTGATCATGAAATACGTCAAGATCATGGATCTTAATGCTATTATAGGCTGAGTAAGAGTCAAACAATTTCGTATGTTTTAGGATTTAACAGAGTCATGTGCACCATGCAATCAATCTTCCTGCTAATCCTAGCATATACGAAACTATATAATTATGCTTGTCACATAATTATAATAGATAACAAGAATTGAGGAAACTAGAAAAAAAAGCCTCTATAACTAATTATATACATTGATGTGTTAAATTCACGATACTCTCAAGGCCCAACCAGATTGCCTAGCTCCTACCTTGTGTATCTGCGGTGCACGAGGGTCGGTCCCCACGTCAATAGCGTAGACCCGTGAGGAGACCAGGGAGGGGAGCATCAGACGATTCCTCTTCCTGGACGAGTCTCCGAAACAGCTGTGAGGTGGGCGTGGCATTAGAGTGGGCGTGGCATTATGGCGGACAATCTCAAACAACAGTAATGCATTAATCACTGGAGTTTGCAGAATCTTTGCAACACATGATTAAAAGTATTGAGAGTTGTGCTTCAGTGTGTATACAGTGCTTGCAGCCTAGAGAGTAAAATAATGCAAATTTGCTGGCATTGGTACATAAATGTGAATATCTTGTGAGGGGAATCTTTCTAAGAAATGTTGCTGATACCATTGTGTAGATAAGAGAAAACTCTAAAATATCCAAAATTGTTTCCATGGAAACCAAAGGTGGTGGATATGTGGTGGTTTATATAAGAGCAATAGTGGACAATAGCTTAGCAATGGAAAAGACCAATCATTGTCGGCTAAGGTAAGGGAACTGTGGCACAACATTCCTGAATAGTTTATCTAATTATGCATGATTTCGTAAAGTTTAAATAATTTTTTATGTACACAAACTCAATAATGGATGCCTTTTCGCTTAGCGATGGAACTCAAGCAAATTTGTCGGTAAGGTCTAATTGTTTTTGCACATTAATTGTTAATAAATTTTCTATCTTTTGATACCAAAAATTTCTCCAGAAATACCTTTAGTTCTGATGTTACTTTACGATCACCCCCCATTTTCACCTAAAATGATTGTCCACTACAACAACTTTTGGGGAAATATTTTCAAATAATGTTGTAGCTTATTCATTCACCTATAAAATGGTTTCAGCACAATTTCTTCCAATCTTGAGATACATTAAATTAAGTACACCTATTGTGGTATTTTACTCTCTAGGCTGCAAGCACTGTACATATTCCATATAAGGAAAGCATAACACTCAACGCTGGTGTGTTGCAAAGATTCTGCAAACTCCAGTAGAATACGATACTAACCTTTCCCACCAAAACTTGTAAGTAACATTACAATCAAGATGTAGACTATAATACAGAGAGATGTTATAATCATTGTACATAATTGCAGGTTAGATATGAAATGATAAGGTAAAATTAGATTAATGACAGCTGCATGCACCTGACACTGGGTATGAGGGGCATGTCAAGTTTGTCAGAATCTACAATCTATGATGGTGGTCATAATTAGTGTGATAACTAGGCTTCCCTTAGAGCTACGGGAGTCCATATTTGGAGACTCCTTTTTATGAACTTTTGAAGCTACTGAATGCATCTTTCATCAAAGTGGGCAGTCAAGGACAGCTACCAAAAGGCTTTTTATTTTTACAAGTGTGCAGTAGTATTGACTAGTGTGTGTGTGTGTGTGTGTGTGTGTGTGGGTGTGTGCGTGCGTGTGTGGGTGTGTGTGTGTGTGCTGACTGACCTGCTGCAAGCGTTCCACCCACTGTGATGCAGCTCATCTCCAATATAGGGCATGGGGAGGCGATGTATCACCTGAGCATCATGTGATAATAATCAAACCCTCCACAAATATTTTGTTAATACAATCAGTTCATGCAATCTTAATCTATACACAATGCAAACAATAGTTGCTGAGTGTACACACTCAGAGCTAGGAGGGAGGGGACACGTACAATTTAACCTTATGTACTTAATTATAATTATGACCTGTTAATGAACATCTCTTCATTTATATTATTGACACGCCCACCCTCTGGTAGCACTATAGTGCCAAGAGGAGGCCATTAATAAAAGAGAGAGAGTATAATTATACACATGTACACTGTGCATCGGAGAGTAACGTGACACTCCTGTCTGAAACGCGTGATCAATAATGACAATTTAATGTTATTGCTGCCTCGAGGCAAGTGGCGGCTCCAGGCGCTCGGATTGGTCAGTTACCATGCAAGCAGGAAGTCACGATACTTTCCGAATACATCTGATGCAAGGTAAAGCTTCGTTTGACCCTCTCTCTCTTTTATTATGGACTCTTGATAGCACATACACAATAACAATACTCTCATGCATGTGCCCCAGGACGTGTAACATAGCAACCTGAGTAGACTCAACTTCTTGCAATGGTAGATTCACTAGATGTACACACAATTACATGACAGACTGTATCCATATGAGGATGGAATTAGCACCCCGGGTAGGAATTAAGCGTCTACGAGTATACATTGTTTAACTTTCATATTGAGGTGGCCTGTCATAACAAAGGTCCAAACCACAACATTTCTAACTCTATGAGCATAACTTGTTTTCAGTCGTGGATGGACTACTTCAATACCAAAATGACAAGCTTCACCGTGTACAATTGCACAAAACTAAACCATGCAGTGGATTACAATGTAGTCTAGACAGACATGCACACACAATAACCGACTGTATCTTGCACTAGTAATAAGCACACACTAGTAATAAGCACACACTAGTAATAAGCACACATTAGTGCATGTCTGTTGGACTAGCTTCTCCCACAAGTACATACGATTCAGTATAATTACACAATTGTGTGTTTTATTTATTTATAAATAGACCCCCCCCCCACCCAGTAAACAAGTGTGTCTAGGAGAGTAACGTTGTTTAACTTTCACTATTGATCACTAAGGGTCACACAACATTTGCCTGCATCATGACCTACAATGAGAGCACATGTTTAGATCATGCCATTATTCACACCCTCGAGCTCTAACCACAGAATGCATATCTAGCACCAACACCTAAACTAGCCTCTTCCCCAGCCCCCAATTAATTAATTATCGACTTGTTTGTATTGTAAAGTGTTTCTAAACTGGCCTGGTAACGAGGCTAACCTTGTTACTATTCACAGAGCATTAATTTACATGTGCATGAAACAACTACATAATCATGCCATGCTAGCCTCTACCCCAGCCTTTTCTCTGTTAATAAATTGGCCTGGTAACGAGCATGGCTCCCGCTAAACAACTACATAATAATTATTATTAATCATGCATGCATAATTATATCATACTACAATAATTATTTTATGCAACTACAATGCCTCATTTACTGGATAGATAGATGTGCATGCATGACTAAGAAAGTGCACAATGCTCAAAAATTCCAGCTCAAAACATGGGAAAATTAATTCAGCACATGACCACTGATAATAATATATTATTCACACTTACGTAAAACAACAAGAGGTGATTCCCACACAGCACAATACATTATCATCACACCTCTTTATACTATAATACTCTATTGTGTGTTTCAGGATTGATAAAAAAAATCAATCAGCTAGCACTTTTATTTATTCTGAGTGAGCACATTAGGGTTTAAATACATGCGATCCCATGTTTCTCACCTGTCTGTAAGTGGGAGAGTCCGGGTCGCAATCAACCGTTGCAAGATAATCTGGCTTATTCTGCTCTGTACCTCGATAGATGCAAGGTATGTAGAGGAGCTTCTCACGAGGTCCCTCCATTGCCTCTAGTGGAGTGGCATAGCCGGGACCACAACCACATGATCCTGTGTAAGGTAGGCAGAGAGGAAGAACGATTGCAATGAACAAATCAATACGTAGCACACTTCAAAACTACAATATAAAAGGTCGTAATCAATCATCATGTGAACATCATAATGTGGTAGACCAGCTATTATAGCTAGCTTACACAGCCGCGAACCGGCCCCTAAAAACACGTTTCATGTACATTGCATCCCTAGCCAGCTAGCTATATTATAAAGAAAGGTCACCTCATCACAGTGAGGAGTGAGCTATTGCACACAGGTCGTCATGCAGCTATTCATGCAGCTATTCATGCAGCTAGACCATACGTACATGTACACAGACCTGCTTCTCCACTCATGAATGTCTTCAATGCGTTAGCAAAGGACTGCAACCAGATACCTGCAGACTGCATCTCGCTCTCTCTTTATAAGCACCAGTCAGTCGACTTCAAAACAAATCAATCAAGCTATAAAATCCACTCTAGTCACAGCAAGCACATAATTATGCACATGTTGTGTACATTCATCAATCAATAATAAGCCACAAAGTAGTTTGTTCAAAAGGCGACCTTTCCCCATTCAATGAGTGAAGAGGACCTGTTTTTAATTATGAATGTGACGACCATTTTCGCGTGGAGGTAATTGAATGACCACGTGGCTGCACTGGAATGCCAAATAAACCTCCTCGATCTACTTAAAATGGCTGCTCTCTCTGAAGACGAAGATGACGAGCTGACCAGAGATCTAGAATCGCTAAACGAAATCTTGCAAGGAGGAAAGTCAGCCGAGCTACCTTGTAAGTCTCTTGTAAAACCTTGAAAAATGTTGAATGTGGGTAAAATTGAAAACTACATAGTTTTGTATACCACAAACAAATGAATGTACTGTCTATGACAGTATAAAACAGAGGTAGCGTCACTGCATATTCAATTGTAAACTTGAGAAGCTGGCACAATAAAGACAATACAGGTAGAGGGCTAATCTGAAACTCGGGATGATGTGAGATATGCATCACCGAATGTTAGGAACGCCTATCTTTAGCTAGCTAATCTGAAACCCCCTCGTGCCACGCCTACTAATAATGTAAATCTGCTGTGTACTTAAAATCGTCATTGTTATATTTAGACTATCTTCATCGAACTTTTAGTTAGTTACTATAAAGCGCTATACGACTATTCCCCAACGCACACACACACACACGCACGCACACACACACACACACACACGCACACACACACACACATGCACACATGCACACACACACACACACACACTCCCCCCCACACACACACACACACACTCCCCCCCCACACACACACACACTCCCCCCCCACACACACACACACACACTCTCCCCCCCACACACACACACACACTCCCCCACCCACCCACACACACACACACACACTCCCCCCACCCACACACACACACACACAGCTGCTGTTGAGAAGGCTAATCGAGGTGATGATCAAAGCACAGAGAAACTGAAACAGTGTCTACAGAAAAACTATGAAGTCCAGGTAAAACAAATTTAGAAGTGTCATTAATATTAAGCCGCTGAAATAACATACATTGTAAATGATTATACATTGTAAATGATTAGGCTATTTATATGTCAGTAGTGTATTCACTCTTGATGGTTTTAATGTATTAGATTTAGTTACGTACGTTATACATCTTTTGAGCAGCTGCATGCTTGCTGTAAGTTGGATGTGCTTTACCTACCCTAGGCGGGACTACAGAAGCAGCTGGACAAGCTGGAGGTTGCCATAGCAGCCAACAAGCAGAAACTGGACACTGTCACTGCCCCAAAATCTAGGAAGGTGGGACACACTGACTGCATGAGTGATCTTATAGAATCAGTGATCTTATGTGGATGATATGTGCCCTACATTTTTCTAAGTGGTGGCTATAATTATTTTCAATCCTTAATCTCACAAATGAACCTTTTTTATAGCCTATCAACGTACAGTAAACCATTTTTCAGCAATTAAATTACTGTAATCTGACCTCATACCAAATACTAACATTTTTTCTATCAATAGCTTTCTTTTGGTAGTAATAATTATTGCTTTGTATAAAGTAGTATTGGAGGCTTTGGTAAACCTATTACAGAATGTGTTTAGGTACATGTACAGTACATGTACAGATATACAGTCATATATTATATGTAAGCTGTAATTGTGTCTACATGTCTTTATATTTAGTCTTTACCTCTGTGTGTGTGTGTGTGGTGATCAGGTGCTGCATAGGAGGATGTGCATGGCCACCTTTAAGAGGGGCAAGTACTTCAGGGACCATCTCGGCTTTGTGAGTGTACATGTACTTACAATTATGGTCATGAGGTATCTATGGTTATAGTGTCTCCCAGCTCGAGGGCTATATAACAGATAAGCACATGACTATTATAGTTATCGTGAACTAAACATAACTAATTAATAAAATGGGATCTAACTTATCACTCAGTGGCTAGCTTGACTGCTCGTAACATAATTATAGTTTGATAACAAAAGACATCTAGTAGCTTTCTGCTTCTGACCCCCAAAATTCAGCCTTGCAATATTTTATCTATTTTTTAGTGACTACCAGCAAAACCTAAATTATTAACGACCCTTGCCAGAACGCAATAGTTAGATCGCAAATGGTCAACTTTTCTGCTGATTTGGCTCATTCGCAAATTAAGGTTTTTCACCAGCAAAATATTCCGGCCAGTAATACAGTACGTGTCCATAATGTCCGTTACAACAAAGGTCATCAGTCATGCACCTCAAGCCAATACGTTTGATGTAGATATTTATTTGTGAGTCACATACTGTATGTATTGAAGTATTATCTTCTCTCCTCTCTTTGTCTCCTCCTCATAGTCCCCGCCCATTTGCCACGAGGGTGCCGGGGAGAGCTGTGCTGAGATGGACGGAATACATCGCGAGTCACCTTGTAAGTTTTGTACCAACAAGTTACTTGCAATCACAACATTACCATATCCTAATAGCTAGAGTGCTGAAGTTTTTGAACATCAAATTCTGCCACTATAATTAAAACTAATAACTTGTTGTGTGAAGGCTATCTCCATGCTGTAAACACAGCGCTGTGGCATCCAGGTGAGCAGACTCACGTGTCACAAACTAACCAACCAACTACGATACCCGCTGGCCACGACACGGCCTCGGGTAATTAATAGTGTGTACAGAACTTCAGAGGGTGGCTATATTTTCAATCCTCAAACACACAATTTTTCCTTTTTGTGTTTTTAGCTAATAATGAGGTCCAAGAGGTGTTTGTTTGAGCATTCCCCTGATCACTAAATGTACATGTATATCCATAGCTGTCAATGTTTCTGAACACCCCCCCCCCCCACACACACACACACACACCACACACACACACTCACACCCCACACACACACACACCCCAGGGACAACCCGTGGTTCAGCTGAGACTCGATTGGTGGAGGGTGTACGGTTCCAGTTGATAGAGGGACGCACTCGACCACTCCTGAGGCAACTGGAGACTCATGATCTGAGTGGGGACGGTCTGAGTGAGGCGAGGCAGAGGGAACTAGTACTCGCACAAGTGGAGGCGGTCAAGTGAGTACACTGTACCGTTGCTATGGTGGTCGTGATTTAGTATATTCAGCTAATCTGTAGCTATACGTATCTTTGAGATCAAAACTACCGTATTACTAGAATGTTTTGCGAGCATTAAACTTGCGAACTTTGCGATGGTTGATCAATTCGCAACAATAAAATCTATACTAGTAAATACACACGATCCTTGCCAGAACGCAATAGTTAGATCGCAAGGGTCAAATTTTCTGCTGATTTGGCTCATTTGCAAATTATGGTTTTTCACCAGCAAAATATTCCAGTAATACGGTAGCATGTTTAGATACATGGTTATGCGTATATGGTACCTTTATACCACATAATTATCATAACCCTTCTCCGCCAGGGCACTGAGTGATGAAGAGCTGTACAGTGACAAGACAATGGAGGAGGTCAACTGGAGTTCCCTCTCCTACGAAATGGTGGGTGTGTCGCTATTTATTTTGTCCAGAGGTGGTTAGTACCGACCACCACCACCACCGACCAGTGTGGGCACACATCGGAATTCTAAGTACATGTTTCTTAACTTACCGTATAGCTAGAAATTTCTGCTGCCCAAAAATTCAGTGAATAGCTGTAAAAAGACCTTCTGCGAATTAAACTTTCAACTGTTAAGTTAATAAGCATTTGCGGATATCATTTCTGCGTTTACTCATTCATTCGGAGAATTTGCAGAATTTTTGGGCTACAGAAATTTCTAGCTAATAATAATATTATAGCTATTTGAAAATGCTATAATACACTAACTAACTGAACTTTGTACCCTGTAACTGCACATGAGCATAAAAATTATGTACTGTATAGCGGGTAATTTTCGTGGGGCAAAATATCGGTGATTTTCATGGTTTAACACCAGACCACGAATATTTTGCCCACGAATGAAGCGACCTTGCCTACCTTTACCTGCAGTGCAAGCAGCAACCACGAAATGGCTGAACCACGAATAATATTATGACCCCCGAAAATTACCGGCTAACAGTATATAATTTCATTTTCCTCTCTCCATATCTTAGTTTGGGCACAAACGTTCGGGGAATGATTGCCGCATCCATTGGACCAATCACAGTTCTCCGTTGCTCAACAAGGAGGCGTGGTCATCTCAAGAGAGTAAAAATCTCTTCAAAATTGCTCGTAAACACGAAGAGAGAGATTGGGCCAAGATAGCCCGGGAACTAGGCGTGAGTAGGCGTACTGTAATTTGTGATCGTTATAATTATCTCCAGTATAATAATATTATTCCTCGGTGTGCCCAATAACATGATAATGCACTGACGATACACATTCCTGTGTCCATGGTAACAGCTGTTAATTACGCATACGCATTAAGGGACACACCCATTTTCGGGAACATTATGTCCCGTTTCAAATTTGAGCATATCATCTAAGCTTTCAGAAAATTAATCATAATTTAAATTTAAATTCATTGAAATGGGTGGGACCATCATGCAATAACAAACCTATAAAAAATATGAAAGAGACCTATAAATTATATATCAACTTCAGCTCGTTTTCTCCGTGCCCCTGCAGACTGGTCGCACAGCGTTTGATTGCCTGAGGCACTACCAGACATCTCGGAGTCGTGGGAAAGGTGGCAGGCGATGGAGTAAAGAGGAGGACAATAAACTCAAGAGTGCGGTGAACCTATACGGACCACAAAACTGGGTCAAAGGTCAGTGAAAGTCAAAGATCATAGGAGGGTCAAAGAATACGTAGGGCACTTTGAGCATGTGGATACAATGCCAGGAATGTTGTTACAGTAAAGGCATGTACCGTATTACTAGAATGTTTTGCGAGCATCAGCAAACTTTACGAGTGTTGATCAATCCGCAAAACCTAAATTAGTACTAGTAAATACACACGATCCTTGCCAGAAGGCAATATTATAGTTAGATCTCAAAGGGTGTTGATTTGGTTCATTTGCAAAGGTTTTTCATCCGCAAGTAATAAATTATGGCACTAGAGATAATTGTAATAGTACATATACCTCTTGACAATAAATTATACATAACTGTAATTATAATGATGTCCACACACACACACACACACACACACACACGCACACACACACACTCACACACACACACACACACACACACACGCACACACACACACTCACACACACACACACACACACACACACACGCACACACACACACACACACACGCACGCACACACACACACACACACACTCACACACACACACACACACACACACACACACACACACACACACACACACACACACACTCACACACACACTCAGTGGCTCATTATATTGGTGGCAGCCGCACATCCATAAACTGCTATCACCGTTGGACCATGTCCCTCTGTCCCGACCTCAAGAGAGGAAAATGGTCTGAAGCAGAAGATGAGGTAAGCAACTCAGTATTGGCTCGTACGTATTCTTTGACCAGCCTATGACCTTTGACCCAGTTTTAAGAACCGTATCATAATTATCATGGATATAAAGAATTACAGAACGTTCTTAGTAAACAAACTAGCTAATTTTAATACGGTATAATTGTTTTACGTTCATAGTACAATTACCTATTACGATCACCCTAGGCTTGTCTTTCAGTAGCCTCGTTCCCAGCCCCACTTTTCTCTAATTGAATGCATGTACATTTTGTAGATCAAAAAGAGGGTCTGTGCGCATGCGCTTCAAATTACCCAGAATATGGGTAATCGTACTACGAACGTAAAACAATTATACCGTATTAAAACTAGCTACTCAGGTGCATTAAGGACTGGGACCTTCAATTATTGCTGAATCTGCAAATTCTAAGACCCGCCCACACGGTCGCCATGGTTTCCGCCCACGCGTTTATTACTTCAACGTACCACTCCCTATTCATTGTGCAGTAAATCAGTTAGTTTAGAGAAGTGACTTATGCGGGGCTTAAAACACTCTCTAGTAAAGCTTGTGAGGCAATAGATGACTTCCATAAGCCTTCCTTAGCTGATTTATCCTTCTACTTTGTCAAAAAAATTGTTGATCGTGTCCCTGGGAAGCCTACTATCCAAGATGAGGCTGCTACATCAAACAACTTTCTGTTATTTCTCTGTTGCAAAGACCAGTAGTGCTAAGCGCAAGAGTGAGTTGTTAGCTTAGATAGAACTAAGTATAATGAGCAGCAGCAATAGCTAGTAGACTTAGTGTTTAAACCCCGCATTCTCAATAGAAAAGTGAAATAGTGCTTCGACAAAAAGGACCACCCCCACTGATTAATTAGTGGGCGGGGCTTCATTTAAATATTTTCTTAGAGAATGGAAGCTAGTGTTTCATTTCATCATAAAAGTTTTACACAGATTGATATACACAGTAAACAACAGCAGGTTGAAGTGCCTCTTATAAATGTCTTTTTTATGTTGGTCCCAGTCCTTAATGCACCTGAGTAGTTCGTTTACTAAGATTGTTCCGTATTCTCTACATTGTTATACATGCAGTTATACATGTATCTCTTCATTCTCACAGCAACTAATTAAAGGCGTGGGTGTTCACGGGAAGAAGACGTGGTCAAAGGTGTGTCAGTATGTTCCCGGGCGTACCCAAAGCCAATGTCGTGAGCGCTACCTGAACGTATTGGACTCTGACCTCAAGAAGGGTCATTTCACTATGGAGGAGGATCGGATATTGCTGGAGGCGTGTCAGCCGTACGAAGGTGAGTCGTGCATGTGACAGCATCCCCTACATTTGCTTACGGTCTACATACCTTTACATGTGTGTGTGATGAATTGAGATACAGAAAAGTCTAAGGACCCACCCACACACACACACACACACACACACACACACACACACACACACACACACATACACGCACATATACCCACCCCCCCCCACACACACACACACACACACACACACACACACCCACACACACACTCACAGAAAGCAACACATGTATCCCGTGGTCTAAGATAGCCAAGAGTTCTCTCCCCAAGCGAACGGACGCCATGTGCAGTATACGTTGGAAACAGCTGAAATCAGACGACGAAGTGTTTCAACAATTCACCAATCAGGCTCTCAAACGATACTCTCACCCAATCAAGAACGTGACCACCCTCCCTGATACTGTGAGTGGGAGGGGAAAGCGTGGGATATAATCATAATATATAAGTGGTTTTTTATCCGGCCGAGCCTGTTTTCAGAGCTAAATTTGGTTGTCCATAACTTGTGTTGCAAACATCCAATTTAGTAGCTGTTTGTATTGTGCTTATTGTCCTGAAAAAAGCGTGTAGCTGTATTTCTAAATCAAGAGCTTTACCTTGGATGATGGTCCATAATTTGAAGCTAGATGTAGTTGGTAGATATACCGTATAGCCGGTAATTTTCAGGGGACAAAATATTCGTGGTTCAGCACTATTTAGACATTTCGTGGGTAATATTTTCGTGGTTTGCACTGCAGGTAAAGGTAGGCAAGGTCGCTTCATTCGTGGGTAAAATATTTGTAGTCAGAGTTTCAACCACGAATATTTTATCCCCCGAAAATTATCGGCGACTATACGGTAGATAATTTTAGTGCGGATGGATATAAACACACAGTGAGAGACTTAGGTCATTCCTAATACTGTACATTGTATATTTCACGGACATCTTTCTCTCCTACACACACACACACACACACACACACACACACACACACACACACACACACACACACACACACACAGACTGATATCCCTGAGGTTGTAAAAAAGAAAGTCGAGAAGTTTAAATATCGCTACACTACACGAGACAAACGTAAATCCTCTGCCGTCAATCTCGACTCATATCCAAGTCCTGGCACGATTATCTCCTGGGACAATTCAGAAATGAACGACCACTTAACAGCGAGACAAAAAAACGCACTCCCGTTTCTACCAACGTATAATTTTCGGCAATATTCGGCCGCTCTTAAAAACGGATCGTCAATGTTTAGCTCTCAACCGCTACACGATTCTCATAACTGGGAAGGACAATCGTCGACCAGTCGTAATCATAGCGATCAGGATCCAAACAACGACCAAACGATGGATGGAACTGTACAGAATATTCTCTCTAATCTAAGAGGGGGCACAACGTCGGCTAATGTTGGTGCCCCCCTGAACGGGGGGGAACAATCGGGATCGCAATCTTCTCCTGAACCAATAATTGATCTCACTCAAGATGATGATGATGATGATACAAGCTCTAATGTTACAGCCGGGAACCGCACTGTTGCTATGGGAACGACCGCCGCCATGGATATGGAGGTTGATATGATCGACATGATTATGTCTCAGTATGACTCATCACACAAACACCCCACCACCCTCAAGCCACTTCCGAAATCCTTTCATATGCCACCAGCTGACCTGGCCACTCGGACAGAAACTGGCCCTCATAATGTGGAATCACACATGAACACTGAACAATATACCAGAAACTCTGATACGACACCATTGATGATAAATGATACCGTGTCATGTGACTTGCGTAATGGCCACACCCCCACACTCATCACAAGTGGGTCACGTATGGGAGCCCTTATAGACATTGGTACTCGGACTTATAGTCGGGACGGGAACGGGAAGATTGTACGTTTACTGAGTTTTGGGGGGAAAAAATCTGATTCTATGGACACTATGAGAGGAGAAGGGAATTTCCCTGTGGGACCACGTTTTGTGTTGCGTCCGCTAATTTCAGAGCAATCATTCGAGACAACAGCTGCTAGCCATGACAGCGGAAACACTGGAAATGAAGAATCAGATATGGAATACAACGACAATGAGCTTAACGCTGTAACCACGGTTACTACTACATGTATGAGCTCTTCTATTTTCAGCGTGAGTGAAGATATTTCGACCAATGAGAATGGAGGTCAAAGTATACTACTCGGAGATGAGACCACGGCATGTGTTGTACTGCCAAACGATTATGGGATGTCTCAAAGATATTCAGTGGATTTGCATATGGTGGACGGTACTTCATTGATTAATAGTGAAACTGGCAGTGACGAAAGTAGAAATCAAACAAATGATTTGCATATGATGGACGGTGTTAATAGTGAAGCTGATATTTTGAGCAGTGGCGAAAGTACAATTAATCAAACAAGTGTAACGTACAGTCAACCATTGGCTGATACTAATATATTGTCTAGTGGTGCAACAGATTCTATTGTGTCCAACATTCCTGTTATTTCTAACTCTGCTGGTGGTAGGAACTTTACGGAAATTGAACGTGTTTTGGCAGCTGAATTGCTTCGATTCACTCCGAGAACGGATTATAGAACAAAAGCAGACGAGAGGAAATTGGAATTGGAAAAATTTGTCTTTGAAATGGCCGGATTTGATCTCCCTGTTCAAATAGCAAGTGAGAAAGACGTTTTAATGGAAGCTGATGCTCGCATGATTGTGTACGAGCCAAATCACGTGTGCTACGGTAAATTCCAGCGTCATTATCGTCGGAGAAATACTGGATCGATTATCACTCCTCTGAGTAACGATGACCTCATCTCACGTCATTTTGCACTGTCTCAAGTTCCCGTACATGTACTTCCCGTGAAAGATTTTACACATAACATCATCAATGCGGCTATCGTGGGTGACTACCATTACCGGCTACAAGTCTACGCTACGTATGACATACTTATCTACGATACTTATTGTCCGAAACAGAAATATCGAGCACCCGCAAAACCACAGAAACGGCCAACAGCTACTAGTCAAAGTACTACTGGTGGTAGTCGAAAACGAAAAAATCTCGAGAAAGCAAAAAGTCCACAACCCAAGAGAGCGAAACGAGCATACGTACGAAAGAAAGGTGTGGCCTCTAAAACAGTGGAAGAAGTTGCCCAAGGTTCAATGGCCGCTGCTATCAATGCGGCTATTGTGAGTGACTACCAGTTCCGGCTACAAGTGTACGCTTCGTACGATGTACTTATCCACAATACTTATTGTCCGAAAAAGAAATATAAAAAACCACAGAACCGGCCAACAGCTACTGGGAAAAAAGCTGCTGGTAAAAAATCTGCTAGTGGTATTGGTCAAAAACGAAAAAACGTCGAGAAAGTAAAAAGTCCACAGCCCAAACGAGCGAAACGAACGTATGTACGAAAGAAAGGTGCGACCTCTAAAACAGTCGAAAAAGTTGCTCAAGGCAATAAAAAAAGAGCGCCAGCTAAGAGTCAACAAGGAACTCGCAAACATACTACCAAAAGAGGTGCTTCAAAGACTGCTACAGAATGTGCACCTATTGACCCTCCCTTTATTGAGCAAGTATCAATCACACCAGAAGATCCTTCTAACAAAACTGTTAAGAAGAAGCGCTCATTCAGAAAACGCAAGTGTCCTCCTGATAATTCAAACACGAGTGAACAAAGTGCTGCTCATCCATCCACTAGCAAAGCAATGGATTCCACCACCATACCCTCCTCCGATCACGATGCTGGAAACATACCCTCCGATGTTGGAACCACACCCTCCGATGTTGGACCTAGGGGCTCCAAGAGACACTCTAACAGAAAGCAAAAGCCTCTAGTGGAAGATGGTGATGAGACGGCCACCGTTGTCGTCGGTGTGTCTCCTTCAGAAAGTGTCAAAAGAAGAAGAAAAACTGTTAAATACTATTAACCGGAACACTTGTACACTACAATTGTTGTTTGATTTGTTATTATTTTACCTTAAATTTTTTTATACTATCAAATATTTATTACAATGTACTGTAAAAAAAAATTTGTTGTGCAACACATTAATTTATTAGTTGGTGTATATACGGGGCTGTGTCGAAGAGTGAGTAATGATCGACCTTAATTATGTTAAGAACGATCAGTGCCAAAAGTCCAAATCTAAGCCGCCCTCCATATAACTGTCGACAGCAGCAGAGCTCCTGCAACCTAGCCTCCTTCGCAGCCTCTCCTTTTTCTGTTCTTTGTCACAGAAGAGAAATATTGGAGGAACAAAGAAAGAAAGAAGGAAGCAACTAAGAAAAAGGAGAGCCTGCCTTGCTAAGTCGCGTGATCCCCTACTGACGTAGACAAATTTTAACGAGCGTGGGCGAGAGAAAACCTCAATAACTGTCCTCCCACACAGTACTTGGAGCGCATTTACCAGGAACATAATCTGTTATGAACAGAGAGTCAGCCTTTGTGAGACCTTTAGTCAGTAGAGGAAGTATGAAAGACTAGAGTAGAGTAGACTATACTGCTGTAATAATTATATCTACTAATCAAGTGGGTCTGTTCTGAACTCAGGAAAAAAAACTGAGCTAAATTTAGATATTTAGTCTCTTTAGTCTTTACTAGGTAAGCCCTCGTCTACGATGTTGATTCTGGCTTACTATCTACGATGCTAACAGCTTTTATTTAGAGTTTGCAATGCGTAGGCATGCTGTAGCTTTTTGCTCTGTCAGGCTCCACCCAGCTAGTGATTGCCCACGTTCATTTTCACTCGTCTACCACTCGTCTACCACTCGTCTGCCGTCACGCGACTTAGCAAGGCAGGCTCTCCTTTTTCTTAGTCTCTTCCTTCTTTCTTTCTTTGTTCCTCCAATTAGTCCCGTATTTTATCTTATTGAACTATGACAAAGAACAGAAAAAGGAGAGGCTGCGAAGGAGGCTACCTGCAACCTACTTACAAAGGATAGTGCAACGTTTCCTGTATAGTCTACAGGAAATTTTGTACTATCCTGAAAGTATAGGAAATTTAGATACTGATTTTTCCTGTGTTAGTGCAGAGCTAACTACTAAGTAGAGTAGCAACACTCCATGCATGGACAAGATTGCTACGCACTCTTCTTCTGAAAAGGCTGCAATGGCATTCCAAGTACGTTAAGCAGAACCAAGCAGTATTTTGCAAATCCACGAATTAAAATCCAAGAAATCATGAAACTCTTACTTGCACTTTATTGATCCTTGAGCAGCTGTAGCAGTCTACACAGACACACACATGCACATGCATGCACATGCACATGCACATGCACATGCACATGCACATGCACATGCACATGCACATGCACACTGATCGAGGCATAATTAGTAGTGCGGTAGTCACTACCATATACCCTCGTGAAAATACACTCACCCTTTTCTATACACATTGTTGAACATGTACTATTCACAGTTGTTATAGACAGTTGTTAGCCTACTTAAGTAAGTAGAAGTGTGGCGTGGGTATGAGGCTACAGCTTATGTGGCAGTAGGGAACACTCTGTCAGCTCATGAATTGATATTGGCCCTGGCAAATTAATATACTCTTTTCCACTATTATGCTTTTGAGCACTGCCCCAAATTCAGCCTGTTACGCTTCGAAACAATATAAATGGTGTTAAAAAAAGATATGCCGTCAGGGTTGTTTTGAAGCATAACAGGTATACGAACCATTTTTCTCTTGTTGTATTGACATAACCAACATAATTTTCAAGTGATTATGATTATAAAATTAAAATTAAAAGCGTAAACACGTTCAGCAATAGAGGATTGTTGCAGTTGCACCTAACCTATTAATAATTATGCCAAGGCCTACACTTCAAAGCAGGCATGCATGCAGCTGCCAGCCTGACTGTGGAATGTACTCACCACTTCAATCTCACTTAGTGAAAGCTAAGCTCAACCATTCGAGCTACTAAATATCGTCCCATGAAGCACTTAGCCATGCAGAGGGGAGTATTGAGTAAAGTGCAATGCACATTAGTTGACATGGAGATCTCAAATGGAGCATAGTGTAGATATGGTCAAATTAATGCACCACACATCGTTGACATGGTGATCTCCAATTGAGCATACAGTTGCAATTATATAGTCTAGTATATAGTTATACACATAGTTACACGCTGTGACCTCAACGGCATAGCTGCATGCATGGACAACAGTACAGTTACAGAGGTTCTTTGACCAGTGCTAGTGCATGTGTATAATTATAGTGATCGATCATTCAACAACAGTCACACCTGAGCTTCAAGGGTATATTGTATGAGTCACTGTGACAACATTATTGGGGAAAAGGTGTCAGCAGGTAATTTTCGGGGGACAAAATATTCGTCGTTCAGCCATTTCGTGGGTAATATTTTCGTGGTTGGAGCTTGCACTTGCAGGTAAAGGTATAGACAAAGTCACTTCATTCATGGGTAAAATATTCGTGGTCAGACCCCAACCACGAAAACCACGAATATTTTGCCCCACGAAAATTACACGCTATACGGTATATGCTTTCTAAAATGATCTACACAGATCTCCCCAACTCCGACGATGACTTCAATGAGTGACGGTGTCCATCAAAACTAGGGGAACAAAATATACCGTATAGCGAGCGGGTCATTTTTGGGGGACAAAATATTCGTGGTTGAGCAGTATTATAGTCATTTCATGGGTAATATTTCGTGGTTGCTGCTTGCACTGCAGAGATAAAGGTAGGCAAGGTCGTTTTATTCGTGGGTTAAATATTCGTGGTAAGATCTTCAACCACGAAAACCACGAATATTTTGCCCCACGAAAATTACCAGCTATATATGCATGGTATGCGATATGATAGGCGGCGATTAGGCGCTCACATAAACATGATAAAATTAATGGCGTATCACGCATACATTTCTATAACACTATATACAGTGCATGTTAATGTCCACAATTAATGTTGTCGCCTTAATTATATAATTATATATAGTTAATGCGTGGAATATAATTTTCGTCGGTGCATGCAAATTTTCATAATTATATAAACTACACACGCATTCAAATTATAGTCTATAATATAAAATATAAGTGTATTGACGTCATACATTATTCATCAAGCAGTAAAATTCCTGGCTATGTGGGTGGTTAATTAATTAACGAGCACAATTTCCAATAATAGATATTCTGCATTTTGTATATAAGGAAGAGAGTCAGATAAGCCAAACACAAGTCAACGGTTAACTCAAGAAAACTAGTCTCATCATGAAGATTCAGGCCATCACCTTTGCCACTTTTCTGGCTCTACTGCCTCTTTTTCAAGCAAAGCCGATGGATATTTTCAAGAAGAATAGTCTTATCGACTTGCTCACAGCGATCATGCAGGAAGAGAGCATGACTCAGCACTCAAACGAAGCAGTCGATCGGGAGACAGTCGATATTGTACAATACCCTCACCCGTTGGCCAAAATGCAGGGCTTCTCTCTAGCAGTGACCGGCTGCAACAAGAAAGTGACCGAAGAAATGAAGGTGAAGTTGGGTCTCCTTCTGAGCAGTGCTGATATCACTGGAAAGGTTACCATCTCTTGCGGCAGAAGTCCTAAAACAGGTGATTATAATTATACATTTCTATCATGTGTTTAATTCATCGAAATACATGCAGCTATATATAGGCTAACATAATTATTAACTCTCTTCCATGCAGCTGGTGCCGGAGTGACTTTCACTAGGTGGGGCCATGATGCCTGTCCCACTGTTGCTGGAACTGCACTGGTTTACACGGGGCGAGTAGCGGGGGCGTACTTCAGTCAGAGAGGAGGAGGTTCCAACTATCTCTGCCTAACGATCCGGAATATGACGAGATCGAAACTCTCTATCCAAGTGATCACTCACGAATTTATGGAACAGAATACAAAGGCCCAATTATTGCCAAGCAAAACGACCATGCATCATGTGCTGTGTGTTATGATTCTGTCCGAAGCAGCGAGCTAATGATCCCTGCAAAGACAAAGTGCCCTGTCGGTTGAGCTATACCTAATGGCGGATAAGAATCGTGATGATCGATCTCGTACCGAATATGTATGTGTAGATAAAGAACAAAAGTCAATTTCTGATGCGTCGTTTCCTGACATAAATGGAGCTTTGTTCTACCATGTTCGAGCCGTTTGCAAGAACTCGGGCATTCACTGCCCGCCTTACGATGCGGGAAAAGCATTGACCTGTGTTGTGTGCTCCAAGTAACAGTGGAAAACCAACATCAATTAGTAACAAAGTAGTCGTAGTATAGAAATCAAATACATTGTATATATAGTAGTCGAGAGTTTGAACATTGTAGTGGCTGCATAGTGTTCCTTAGTTGTTGAACAATTATTTTGTTTAGCTAGTTCTTTGACGTTCACATTGCTCTTGTTGCTATTTCTACACTATAATTATTATGTGTGTGCTGTGTAGATTTTCTATTTGTGAGTATAAAATAATGTAGACTCTAATATAATATACAATATAATTATGCATGAGAGCGCAAATTAAGTGTGTGCATGCATGACTGTGGATAATTATACTCTCCTAATTGATGGTACATGCATGCCTTAGTTAAGGTAATTAGTCCTGCATGGTGTATAGGCTCTTTAATTGCTAGTATACCTGAGCCACATTCGTCAACAATAATTATCTAGTCATGCACTGCTGATCATGACTGAATAACTAGCTAGCAACACATTACTTTTCAAGGAATAGATGACCTATCAGCTGAGCTGGGACATGCACTCTTCAGGACACAGTTCATGTTAACACATCTTCATTTTGCACACTAGGCAGAGAGCTGCAAACATGTGCAAAGCCATGACACTCATTCATGAGCTTTTTCAGCCAATAAAAATGGCTATACACATTCCAAGCAGCTAGCATTCCTCAATATTGGTCAAAACATACATGCCAAAAAACACTTTAAACAATTTATTATAACACCAAATACACAATTTGTGATGTGGTTCCACTTTTCTGAACTACACAACAGCATATAAGGAAACAGATTTCTGAGAGCGTAAATACAATTAAACTATAACCAGATTATACGGTACATGTCACATAGTGATAGTCTGCTAGTACTGCAGCCCTTCATTGTCGTAATGCTTTGGCTCCTCCACCGAGGCATCAGCACCCTTTGCTTTCATTACTGCATACCCATCAACGTTTATTTTGACTGACTACTGTCCATGCATGCAACATGCATGTACATGATAGTACAAAAGTAGTGAGGAAAAACATGATTTGAAACTAAATCAGATCACTCTATGGCACTATCAATTTCGGTGTTCTGTGTTCAGCTCTACTATGTATAATTATTTGCAAATAATGCTTCATTCTCGAGTTATGCCTAGTTTTGTTTACTTAGAATGCCAATCATTTTGTATGCTCCTCAAATAGAATTCAGTCAGGCTGGCGAGGGTACAAAGTTCGTTGCTGGTACAAGGTGTACAGGGAGACACACCCACCCTCTCACCCGTCACTACGGAAACGACATTACGAGGACAAACTGAGTCGTCTCACCGGGCAGCTGATGATGTCATGTGATGTCAGAGCTGAGGGCGTTGCATCAATGCTGAGTGAGTGTGACCATGCAGTCTCTGGAGAATGCAAGATCTGTTATGAGGTGATTATAATTATCTTTGAGCTGCATCCTTCCCTCCTGTATTTAAAGTATAATTATTTGCCCACGAAAATTGTGAACTAGCTATAAGTGTTCTAAAACATCATGATTTTTCTGTCATGGATGCATCTAATTCTATACAGAGCTTTTGATATCTGCACTGATCAAGATGACGACCTTTGTACCCCAGATCGCGAGAAAGCAAAGTCCCATCTCTTGAGTGACTGATCCGTATGCCTCACACATATCACACAGCCTCACACCCTCACAAAGCCACGCCCCCTCTCTTTTTTGTGTGGACACCTCCTACATACCTCATGTATAAACTCACTAGAACAGTATTCCGATAGTTGTGCTCACCTTTGCCCTCTGTGCAGATCACCATACAGCAAAATATCATTCACATAAAAATTTACTGTATTGTCATACAGAATAAAAGTTATGCAATTGTCAAGCCAAAGAAGTGAATCAGACAGGCATGCAATCAATCTCTAAATATAGGCTGCATGCATGTGACGAGTGTTTTATGACAAAAGCATGAGGTTATTACACCATTGTTACTATTACTTTGACAACAGTGGAACCTACGAATAAAAAGGACAAGTAGAGCAGCTTCTGTCCTCTTTTTAGAAGTTGTTCTCTGCAGGAGTAAGAATTAAATTGAATTCTATAATTATATCAATAACAGTATTCTTGTCGGCTGCAATAAATCAACAACAAATTGCCCAGAAAAAAGTGTCTGATAAATCATAAGATACAGATGTGATCCACGACGGCATCCCTTTTTGAGGCTGAGCCGTCACCGTTTATAATTATGAAGTAATTATCATTGGCACTTGCTCACCACTAATGAGATCATGCATGTTGATACATGCAGTTATAAGTGGCACAGACTCACTTACCTCTGGAATTGTTTTTGTATGGGAACATTTCCTGTCAAAGATTGTATTAAAGATCTTTAATGTAACAAGAGTTAAACAGATATTAGGCAACAATTGGATTCATTAACAACACACGTACAATAATCATAATAATGTTTTCACGAGAAACTCAAATTTCGCAGTTCTTTTCGTGTGAGAGCATTAATCAGGACTAGAGAATTTGCATGCAGGCAAGTACACAAAGCTGCAACACTTAATAATTGTACGTGCAGCATTTAGTTTCTGTGAGATTAGATAATATCAAAGACGCTCAGTATAAGAAATAACAACTATTTTACAGTCCACTAACATGCACACGAGTCGTACAATTTTTACATACATAATAATGAAGTCTCTATTGATTGTCCTACAGTTTGACATATTTGTAATCAGTTCATGAGTCCGAGCCAGTGACCACACCCCTCACACCTCCTGTACAATAATTATGGAGACAATCAGTATCAGTTTGATCACTATAATTATATAGGCTCTCATGCACTAGACAACTACAGTATAACATAATAATACCCAACAAAAACAATTAAAGTGCATGGCTGTATATTGTATAAACCATTACAGAGTAAGATACTCACATTGAGTCAAGTGCTGACAGATTTCATCAGCAATCTTCTCTTTTCTCAATCTTAGTAACAACTCTAGTAGAGCTCTGTAAGTGGCTGCATAAGGATTATGCTGCTTCCAGACAGTCAGACATTCAGTCATGGCTACTTGAGTTCCTCTCTTATGAAACAACTCATTCACATCGGCTTGTTCAGCACGAGTTAGTCCCATTGCATTTGAATAGATCTTCACACCATAAAAATATTCAGCAAGAAAGGTGATTTCATATTTCACTGTTGAGTTGCTCATCAGTCTGTTTTATTATTTCTTGGAGAATGACTTGATTAGCAGGTGGTCCTATGGAGAAAGTAAACATTGATTGTGGTGTGAAAAATTGTAAATTGTATACAGTGAATACTATTTCTATTACTACAGATCACTTGACCTGCTGCTGGTGATGATATTGTAGCTCCTCTGGACTGGAGTTGCTGAGTATTGGAGTATTTATGATGACAGGGGCGCCTCATCTATAGGAGTAGTCAGTGAACAACAGTGTTATAATAATAGTTTGTTGAAACAATCAAACCTGATGATGGCATCTTTACAATGGATATAGTGACATTCTGTTTCCTAGTCATGGGCTCTCTAGCAGATGTTTTATCTAAAACTGATAACAATTATATATAAGGGTATAATGACTATTATCTTATTCAACAGTGAATTTACCTCCTTGAGTACTGACTTGACTGTCTCCACCAGCCTGTGAATTAAAGGAAAATAGTATAAATTCCCACTCAAAAACAGTTCACTTAGCGTGTGATTACTAGGTAGAAAGATCAAGTAGTTTCTGTACAGTATATACAACAGCCGGCTATATACAGTTATAAACTGTGCAACAGTGAATCACAATTTTTTCCAGGTACTGACAGATCTTGGTAGCAATATCTTCCTTCCTCAAATCCAATAAGATCCTAATCAGTGCTCTGAAGGTTGCTTCGCTGGATTTGTGACCCCTCCAGATTGACAAACAGTTGATCACTGCCACTTGATTGCCTTTAACAAAAGCATCTCTCTTCACGTCAGCTTGTTCATTGTCAGTCAACTTCAGAGGGTTGAGGTAGAGCTCCACATTATCAAAGTGTATAGCTACTGGAGCAAGGTCGTCTTGTTCAATCTGTCGACCCAACTGCTCGCCGGTGACTCCATGCTTGACTATCAACTCATGGAGGCTGGTAGTCACTGGATCCTATACACATAATAATTATGTTGAGATAGGTTGAAAGGATTATTCTAGATTTTGTACACAGTTACGGACAACGCACCATTTGCTCATCACCACTGATACTAAACACATGCAGAGGGATCAATATCATCATGAGCCACATCAGCTAGGTCGTAAGAAGATTTTTTTAGGTAGGGGGGCAGAAAAACGGAATGGACCCTCTCTTTGCGATGCAGGGGGTGGGTCCGGGAGGGGGAAATTCCCTTTCCCGTCCCGCCGGAGGCGAACTTTCTACATTTGTATGTTCTCAGAGATAAACAGGAGAAAGATACATAAATGAAATAGAGCTATAGCAAAATAGTTTATTTGACGTGTGTTAGTGGAAGCAAAGTCACGAGCAACTGCTTCCAAGCGACTCAGTTAGCGACTTGTGTAATATATGAATAGACGCTGGGGATTCATCAAGCTTCGTAAGAAGTAGGTCTTAGTTCGCCTACCTTCTTCATCATGGGCAGGCTGAGGTACTGAAGAGAAAAAAGCTCCTTGTGCCATAGTGAGCTCTAGCTATATGAATTTCAGCTGCATGTGGATCTTGTTACAAACCACATGCATTTAACCAATGTGGTTAGATATACTGAATATCAGGACTGTGATCTGCTGGACTCTGCAGAGGAGCCCCACCCCATTTCACTGTCTGAAAACCAGGGGGGGCTCTGCCCCCCTGGTTCTTACGGCCCTGTGTATGTATGTACAGGCATGTATGAGAGGGAGAGAGACTAATAAAGTAAACACAGTTATTCATTAGCTGTAAATTAAAATTCCACTCACCAGAGGGTTTCTACCAGTGAAGACACTGTACTTGTTGAGAGTCTCCCTCAGACAGCTGTAAGTTACCTCAGTCTCACTCCTCCACGTCTCAAGAGCCTGGACCACCTCCTGTCTGGGACTGACCGATTGAAGTTTGACATTAGAAGCTCGAGATAGGCTCAAGAATCTTCTGTACATGAAAATACTGTTAAGATCAGAAATTTGCCTTGCGAAATTAGAAACAAAGGCATTTGAAATCTGTTCATCTTTCATGGCATTCTTGTCACTGTCAATACACTGTATAGTGTTGAGGTTCAAACCAGCGTACGGCTCAAGCTGAAGAAGGAGTTTTAGTGAAAGAGCTCGATGAACGGATTTCACAGCTTCTTTTTAGAGATGACAGCTACAGCAAGATCTCTAGCACTAAACAGAGTGAGCTCTGAGGAAGGTTTTAGAGTATCCAACCAATGTGGTAGCTCATGGAAGTGTCTTTCTCCCACACACGCTTGGGAGTTTCTATCCTGATGAGCCCAGGAAAAAAGAGGTATATAGCGAGTGTCAGTTAGGTTTGGCTCCACCTTGTGAATGTAATCCAAGACTTGCTTGTCTTTAATCTCAAAGCACAGTTCTAAATGTGTCATGAAAGCAATCAACATTTCAATCGTAATTTCTAAAAATTTCGACAAAGGCACCACTCCAGTGCTTGAGGCGAGTTTGCAGTGCTGGCGGAAGTGCTCAGGAGCAAATACTGTCCCAGTGACATCAGAGAGCAATTTTTAGAGTCACAGATCAGGAGGAATTTTCATATGAGGAATTGTTGTGAAGAAACAACAGAAGCCCCACTTTGCTTAGCTGGTCACAGATATCAACTAGACGGGTGAGGGTGGTTGGAATGAAAGAAAGAATGTCTGCCATTTTCTCTGACTCGTGTGTTTGGTCTAGATCGATGTGTATTCGTTGTTGAACAACCTTCAATGAAACTGCAAGTTCTTCTTGGAAGTTCTCAGCAAGGTAGATGTAAAATGTGTGAGCATTCAGGCTGATGGTTTCTGGAGAGCGGAGAAAAGCAGAGCTTTTCTGGATCTGTTTTCTCACGATATTCATGTCATTCGAATCAGCATAGCGGCAATCCATTGGGATGAACCCTGTGAACTCAAATTTTGGGAATTTCTTGATAATGGGGGCAAAGATGTTCTTTTTGGCTCGTGGATCTTCTCTCATTTCCTTAACTTTATCGGCATGGCTACCAACTACTATCACGTGGGCTTTGCCTTTCAAATTGGTGCACTGGTTTTGGACGAGGGTCAACCAACGATACATGGAATCAATAATCGCCGCTCTTCCTTCTCTTCTGGGGAGGCCAGTGAAGGAGGCTAGGTTTTTACCAGAGAACAATGTTAATGACCTTTACCAAAGGGCTCAGAGCTCAGGAATACCACACACTGCTGATGAGACTTCCCAATATAATTGAGAGTCCACATTGAAAACTAGCTAGTAGCTATAAATTATTATATAATCATAATGTTCAGTTTCTGATCTTCTCATGCATGTATGTATTAATTGCCTGTATAATTTATGATACACCCTCCCCCCATTATGCTATAGATACTAAGTATTCTGCTATTGTTCTGCTTCAAGGAAGATGTTGAACACTGACTGTACCCTCACCTGTATTATAGACATGCACTGATCATCATGCATGTATGTACTTATATTGTCAGTTTACTTTTTGAACCTATGTCTACATGACATTGTCTATATGACATTGTTCATTTCATCTATGAAAACTAAATATGAAAGATTTGTACATAACAACAATAACAAACGATACTGCATACAAATTAACAATCACTACACTATACCAATACTATACACAGTGCTTGCATGTGTTCAAGTCTGAGGAATAATACTAAGACAAACTATATAAATACTATATTGTTTGGACAATTCATGTGTACACTTGTCTATGGTGTGGTAGTGATCCTAGTCTCAATCTCACTGGCAATGTCCCCCTGACCAAGAGCAGGGGATCTGAGAGCCTCAACGAGAGCGGACCAGGATGGGGGAGGGTCGGTCTGGGTCAACCAGTGCTCCAGCATGCCAGTTAAACAAGCTCCAGCTACATCACGATGGTTGTGCTGAATCTCCTGTGGGAAGAAAATCACAACATGATCAACTTACTTAGTCTAACCGACAAAATTATATAGAGCACATTAGGGACTTTTTGAAGGAAAATTCTCACATCTAATTTCCCCATGGTAACTCCCAACTGTTCTCCCAGACACTTCCATTTGGCTCTTGCTTCCCAGGTGGTCTCTCTCACCACCTTCAAGTGCTGGTCCACACCGAGTGGCTCTGTAGCAAGCAAGTCAAGCTGAAATTAATGCTAATAGATTATGTACAAACCTTTTTGGACAAGTAAGTTTTGCTGATCCTGAGAGGGAATGGATGATTCACCATATCTAGATACTCCCAACACATCCTGCACATTCAGGAGTTAGTTAATGCAATGTACTGTACACACACGATTGTACAACATACCTGATGTGTCTCCATGTCTGCTGCAATGTCTGCTCGATTGATGACGGGGCACTTTAGTGCTCTAATGAGGGCCGACCAGGAGGGGGGAGGGGAGGGTCTCCTCACCCAGTGCTGCAACATGGCATGGAACCCAGCTTCTGCCGATGGGTGGTCACGCTCAATGACCTGGACATGACAACAATGTCTAAGTAATGAATATTCGGTCATGCATTACATGATTGTCACATTTCTACCTTTCTAGTTTTGTAGTCAATGTCCAGTTGTATTGCCAGACTGTACCAGTTAGCAGTGATTGCAATGACTGCATTCTTCACTTTATCTAGTGGTAGCAAGTCTTCTCCTGCATGTGGTGATGAACCATGAGGTCACACCTTGTAATTGAAAACACACAAACCTGTATCATCTGTAGCTGGGAATACAGAGAGATCAACCTCGCTGTGAGCCACACCTGCTAGGTCCTGCATGCATGAGATCAAATAATGTATATATTAAATATACATATATTATACACATACGAACTATATAAATATACACGAGAAAATGAATCCCACTCACCAGAGGGTTTCTCCCAGTGAAGACGCTGTACTTGTTGAGATTCTCCCTCAGACAGCTGTAAGTTCCCTCAGTCTCACTCCTCCACGTCTCAAGGGCCTGGACAACCTCCTGTCTGGGACTGACTAGCGGAATTTTGACAATGGAAGGGCTCAGGATTCTTCTGTACATGCTACTGTTTCGAACTACTTGATCCTGTTCTTCATTGTCAGGGTCGGAAATTTGGTTGGCAAAATGATAAATGAAAGCTCCGGAGATTTTCTCATCTTTCTTGGTATTCTTGTCACTGTGGATACACTGTATGGTGGTTTGATCCAGGCCAGCGTATGGCTCAAACTGTAAGAGATGCTTGAAGGTGAGGCCATTTTGTTGTGTTGATTTGATCATTATTCTGTTGGAAGAGACAGCTGCTGCAATATCTTTGATGTTGACCAGTGGGAGGTCAGAGGGATTTTTCAGAGGATGCTTGACAACTTCATCTGGATCAATCACTGATTCAATCACATTCACATTGCGGCCAAAACATTCAACAGTCTCACGGATTGTGCTCATAATTCTGGAGCGATGAATCAGACCTTCAGGTCGAACTGTGTCAGAGCGCATTTTGAGAACAAAAGATCGGCCATTTTCAGCAAGCTCGAGGTGTGCAGTGATTCCATCATCATCGCACCAGCAGATCCCACTCTTCCACACAGAGCAGAATTTTTGTAGGGCAGGGACATCATGCATTATGTTACTGGCAGGGGCAAGGCGGAATGTGAACACTATCCTCAGAATGAGAACCTGAAGGCAGCGAGGATCAAAAAACTCGGTTTTTTGAGAGGTTTTAAGTATCCAACCAAAGTGGTACTTGATGCTTTGAGTATCTTTCCAAACTTGCTCTGGAGTTTCGATTCGAATGAGCCCTGGAAAGAAGAGGTATCGTGTGTCAGACTCAGGAACAGAAGCATCTCTGTCAGTGGAAGAAGTAATCTCCTTCGAAATGAAATCCAAGACTTGCTTGTCTAATATTTCGAAACACAGCTCTAAATGAGACATGTAGGCAATCAGCATCTCCGTGTCGAAGCCTTTGAATTCTTTTTTGAATTTCGACAAAGGCACCACTCCAGTGCTTGAAGCTAGCTTGCAGTGCTGGCGGAAACTTTCAGGAGCAAACACAGTCCCAGTGACTCTGGACAGAAGTGTTGCTTGGTCAATCACTAAGAAAGACTTCTCTGGAGAGCTGTCATTGCGGAGAAACAATAGGAGACCTCTTTTATGCAGCTGGTCACAGATCTCTACAAGGTGAGGGACGGTGCTGGGTATGAAAGAAAGAATATCTTGAGTGCGTTTTGACAGATCCTCGTTAAGATCGCTCTTGATTCTTTCATAGACATTTCCCAATGACAAAGCAAGGTCGTCTTTGAAGCTTTCGGCAAGGTAGATGTAAAAGGTGTGAGCATTCAAGCTGATAGTTTCTGGAGAACGAAGAATAGCAGAGCTTTTCTGAATCTGTTTTCTTGCTTTTGTCATATCATTCGAATCAGCAAAGCGGCAATCCATTGGAATGAACTCTTTAAACTCAAACTTTGGGAATTGCTTGATAATGGGGGCAAAGATGCTCCCTTTGGCTTGTGAATCTTCTTCCATTTCCTTCACCTGGTCGGCATGGCTACCAACTACTATCACATGTGCTTTGCCTTTCAGATCGGTGCACTGGTTTTGGACGAGGGTCAACCAACGATACATGGAATCAATAATCGCCTGCTCACTTTCTACAAGCTTAGCACAGAGGATAATGATGGGTGGTGAGGTTTGAACAGCATTCTCCAGAATGGCACAGTGGCTCGTGTAAAACTCTTTCTGGCCAGCAAAATCAAAGTAGATGATCCTCCCAAACTCTTTGGTGTATATTTCATACGGTATGATCCCCACTGTCTTTGCATCGACACCATCTATGGGTTTTGCTTTCTGTAGTTTAGACCAAAACCCTTTTGGGTTCAGAATGGACTTCAACAGAGTGCTCTTCCCCACGCCACCATCACCAATGACGAGCACAGACAGAGGAAGGTGTGGGGGTCGTTCGGAGGAGAGCTTTCCGATGAGCTTGCTGTGTTCCTTGTAGACATTGGCAGCCTTGGCTCCATGTTTCAAGAGGAGCTTTATGATCTCAGGGTCGTTGGCCAAATCGAGAGGTGTCTTGCCTTCTTTGTCGGTCACATTCGGATCACTGTGGCATTCTGCCAGTAAAAACTCCACTTTTGAATGATGCTCACGCTTTACGGCTAGTAATAGAACACCTAAAATAGTACAGAAGTTATAGTGATGCATGGTAAGTGTTAGTATAAACAACTATAATAATAACTATACGTACCGTACGAGTGGAAAATTTAGAGGCTGTAAATTTTCGTGCAATTCAATATTCTGTCTTATTTGGAAAGTTTCACGGGTAGTAAATTTCGTGGAGTTAGGGTGTGGTACTATCTCACATGCGTATACGAAGCCTTCCAAGGGTTTTAATTTTCGTGTTCTGCAGCCACCCACGAAAAACACGAAATAAAAAACACCTCGAAATTTTCTACCCGTACGGTTTATAATTACATAGTCTGTAATTGACACAAAATACACTCATTAGAAAATTAATAACATGGTAGGGAAAGTTAGTTTCGCTGAATATGTGACAAGTATTCGTTGCTCATGATGTGATGGACACATTGTAGGTCATAAAAGATAGTTGTATTATAATTTTTATCAAGTACATTCTCTATACACAAAGAACAGCAAACCAATGAAGGCAAGGTATCCTGTAGGCAATTGATATTGTTTGGAGATATAAGACAAGTTCTGCTCTTGGTACCAGCAAAGAGTAGAGTCTAACCTTTGCATGGTCTAACTAGCTACTCACTAAACTGCTTTCGAACGTTTAGCTACTTGCTCAACTCATCATTCTGGGTGGGTGTCTTATGCAATTCTACTTGAAATTATGAGAGTATAATATGGAAGAAACACGCAAACAAGATATAATAATGGGTTGGTGGTGGATGGTGAAAGCAGGTTGAGTTGGCATGAGCTCCAGCAGCACTTCTCCAAAGCAATTCTTGTGAGTGTGAAGGAGTCAATTGTACACATGCACGCTGGAACAGTCTTTGATACGAATTAATTTCCTATCAGAGGACAAAACTCTCAAACTGTCCTTTATTCGGAGGTTAGTCAACTAGTCTAAGACAGGAATAATTTGCCTCTGTGGCGTGGATTGCTGCTCCGACCGTGAAACCATAATTATAGTTATGAAGTTACCCAAAGGTTTACATTTTAAGTGAACAACCAACTGATGAAAAGAAACTAAACAAAATATTAATTTACAGCATGGGCTACTATTCTCAAATTAATGTTCGTGACATGGATTACAACTTTACCACGGAATACAGTTAGAGAATGTTCACACAAATTAATGACATCACTAAAAATAACTAGAGCACTAAAGTGCAAACCCTCGGCTGGTGACATGACATGATTATAAAGAAACCAGAAGAGTGATATAATACAGTGCATGTAGTGGTGTATGACTGAATTAACTGTCTAGCACAGCAACTCAGGAACTAAACCAGACTGGAGGCTTGCTGAAACATTTGAGAACAGAGTTTTAGTGGTACATAGATAGATATATGCACTGTGGACTAGGATCACAGTAAAGAAGCCTGGAGTCTCATGCAGAGAAGTATGGCTCCTTGAGTAGGATCCCAGAGTCAGCTAACAGAAACAAACCAGACACAATTCTAGCTTTCTATTGTATCGACCCTTTTCCACAAACACACAAAGCAAACAGGCTTATGTTTTGAATAATAGCCGCATCTAGCTGGGCTACCGTAAGATCTCGATTTAAAGCGACACTTTTTAATAATTACGAAGCCAGAGGTCGCTTCTTTTTGGAGGTTGAAAAATTATATTGAAGCCCAGGTGTCACATATTTAGAGGGTCGCATCTAATTGGAGGTAACTTTATAGAGTCTACTTGCCTCGATTTTAGGTCGCTTAAAACACAAATTTTCCAGTGGCTACAATTGAGGCTAGGGAGTGGCTATATTTAGAACGCGGCATTAAAAAATAATTGTCAACGCAGCTGTCGCTCACTTTTAGAGGTCAGAAAATTGCTGAAGCTCCTGGGTGTCGCATATTTGGAGGGTCGCCTTAAATCGAGGTCTTACGGTAATTAATGTTTCAAATAATAGCCGCGTTTAGTAGTAAGCAAAAAGCTTCTTAGGTTTAGCTTGCCTTTTCTACGAAACAGAGACTTCTTTGCAAAATCTGCCAAATTTTAAGCCTTAGTTTTAATGCTACGTACAAATTATGATGCCTAATTTACCAGGTAAGCCAAATTGAGCGACAGACACACACACAGACACACAGACACACAGACACACAGACAGACTATTGTAACTGAGGCCGCTTACGCGCCTCGGGTTAATAACTTTATCTAGTGTCTTGACTGAGATCCAGTAAAGGGGAACTTTTCCTCAATCCTCAACCTGTCCCATAGTATATATATCATGCTATAGGCTATAACTTATAGCGGGTAAACTTGCAATTGGCGAATCATGGATTAAAGATTACCAATGGCATGCAATTAGCTTGATAGTCAATCCCAGTACATCATTTGCACTTATAATAACTATGCCTTCAGCATTAAAAAATGCCAATAATAGAGCCAAACTTACAGCTACGGTATCAACAATAATATTCAATTCTATAGAATAATAGTGCGATAAAACCAACAGGTCATTCATTGACAACCATGAACAAACTTTACTTTTTGTATCACAGTGATGAGTGATGGCGAGATACTTGACCACTTCCCAGTGTCCACTTTTGTAGGCCAGATAAAGTGGGGTGTCACCTGCCTTGTTGACTGTACCTGTACATGTATACGAGTGTACTGAGTGATGCAGCAATTAATGTACCATAATTATGTACCAATGCTTACATTTAGGATCACAATGATGCTGGTTCACAAGATACTCGACTGTGTCCAAGTGGCCATTAGCACAGGCCAGAGAGAGTGGGGTGTCACCAGCATTGTTGACTGTACCTGTACATGTACGAGTGTACTGAGTGATGCAGCAATTGATGTATCATAATTATGTATATACTAATGCTTACTTTTAGGATCACAATGATGCTGGTTCACAAGATACTTGACTGTGTCCAAGTGGCCATTAGCACAGGCCAGAGAGAGTGGAGTGCCACCAGCCTTGTTGACTGGCTCTGTGGAAGACCACCATCAACAACGTAACAGCACTGATAAACACTTACTATTTGGATCAACATGCTTGTTGATGAGAGCCTTGACCATCTCCAGGTTACCATAGGAACACTCAATGGAGAGAGGAGTGTCTCCAGCCTTATTCACTGCAACTGTGGATACAAGCAAAATAATTGTGGACACTAGAAAAAAGTTAACAGCACATGCAATGGTTTATGTATCGTACCCTCATGAAAATACGCCCACATTATTTTCTAAGAAATTCATAGGCACAAGAAGGGACTAAGCGTATTTTCCCAAACAGTGAGATTTTATTCGAATATATATACGTCCATCATATATATACCACGGCCTCATATCGAGGTGGCTATAATAATGTATTGTTCTGTTTCACTGATAGCAGTTACCATAGACAGTGAGTGACACAAATACAATCATTAGAAAATTAATAAGATGATAGGGAAAGTTAGTTTCGCTGAATACGTTCACGTATTTGTTGCTCATGATGTGATATGGACATATTGTAGGTCATACAAATTATTTCTAGATAGTTGTATTATATCAAGTACATTCTCTATACACAAGGAACGGCAAACCAATGAAGGCAAGGTATCCTGTAGACGCAATTGTTTGTAGATATAAGACAAATTCTGCTCTTGGTACCAGCAAAGAGTAGAGTCTAACCTTTGGTCTAACCTGCTACTCACTAAACTGCTTTGAACATTTAGCTACTTGCTCAAACTCATCATTCTGGGTGGGTTTATTATGCAATTCTACTTGAAATTGTGAGAGTATAATATGGAAGAAACACGCAAACAAGATATAATAATGGGTTGGTGGTGGATGGTGAAAGCAGGTTGAGTTGGTATGAGCTTCAGCAGCACTTCTCCAAAGCAATTCTTGTGAGTGTGAAGGAGTCAATTGTACACATGCACGCTGGAACAGTCTTCGATATAAATTAACCTCCCACCAGAGGACAAAACTGTCAAACTGTCCTTTATTCGGAGGTTAGTCAACTAGTCTAAGACAGGAATAATTTGCCTCTGTGGTGTGGATTGCTGCTCCGACCGTGAAACCATATAGTTATGGAGTTACCCAAAGTTTACGTTTTAAGTGAACAACCAACTGATGAAAGGAAACTAAATCAAAACATCAAAAATATTTACAGCATGGGCTACTATTCTTAAATTAATGTTCGTGACATGGATTACAACTTTACCGGAATACAGTTAGAGAATGTTCACAAAAATTAATGCCATCACTAAAAATAACTAGAGCACTAAAGTGCAAACCCTCGGCTGGTGACATGACATGATTATAAAGAAACCAGAAGAGTGATAAAATACAGTGCATGTAGTGATGAATATCATGTATGACTGAATTAACTGTCTAGCACAGCAACTCAGGAGCTAAACCAGACTGGAGGCATGCTGAAACATTTGAGAACAGGGTTTTAGTGCACTATTATGGACAAGGATCACAGCAATTATTGGCTTATGTTTCGAATAATAGCCGCATCTAGCTGGGCTACCGTAAGATCTCGATTTAAAGCGATACTTTTTAATAATTTCGAAACCAAAGGTCGCTTATTTTGGAGGTTGAACAATTATATTGAAGCCCAGGTGTCGCATATTTAGAGGGTCGCATCTAATTGGAGGTAACTTTATAGAGTCTACTTGCCTCGATTTTAGGCCGCTTAAAGCACTGAGTTTCCAGTGGGGTACAATCGAGGCTAGGGATCGGAGTGGCTATATTTACCTCTATTTAGAACGCAACATTAAAAAATAATTGTCAACGCAGCTTTCGCTCACTTTTATAGAGGTAAGAAAATTGCTGAAGCTCCTAGGTGTCGCATATTTGGAGGGTCGCCTTAAATTGAGGTCTTACGGTAATTAATGTTTCAAATAATAGCCGCGTTTAGTAGAGTACGCAAAAAGCTACTTAGGCTTGCTCGCTGCAAAATCTGCCAAATTTTAAGCCTTAGTTTTAATGCTACAAGTTTCCCTATGTACAAATTGTGATGCCTAAATCACCAGGTAAGCCAAACTGAGCGACAGACACACACACGGACACACAGACACACTACTGTAACCGAGGCCGCCTACGCGCCGCCTCGGGTAGTGTCTTGGCTGAGATCCAGAAAAGGTGAACTTTTCCTCAATCCTCAATCTGTCCCACAGTATATATATCATGCTATAGGCTATAACTTATAGCGGGTAAACTTGGTGATTGGGATTAAATGGCATGCAATTAGCTTGATAGTCAGTCCCAGTACATCATTTGCACTTATAATGCCTGCAGTAATCGTTAAATTAAAAACTGCTAATAATAGCCAAACTTACAGCTATATATATACGGTATCAATAATAATATGCAATTCCATAAAGAGAAAAATTTAATAGTTGCGATAAAACCAACAGGTCATTCATTGACAACCATGAACAAACTTTACTTGTTGTATCACAGTGATGAGTGATGGCGAGATACTTTACCACTTCCCAGTGTCCACCTTTGTAGGCCAGAGAGAGTGGGGTGTCACCAGCCTTGTTGACTGTACCTGTACATGTACGAGTGTACTGAGTGATGCAGCAATTGATGTACCATAATTATGTACCAATGCTTACTTTTAGGATCACAATGATGCTGGTTCACAAGATACTTGACTGTGTCCAAGTGGCCATTAGCACAGGCCAGAGAGAGTGGGGTGTCACCAGCATTGTTGACTGGCTCTGTGGAAGACCACCATCAACAATGTAACAGCACCGATAAACACTTACTATTTGGATCAACATACTTGTTGATGAGAGCCTTGACCATCTCCAAGTGACCAAGGGAACACTCAAGGGAGAGAGGAGTGTCTCCAGCCTTATTCACTGCAACTGTGAATACAAGTAAATTGTGGACACTAGAAAAAAGTTAACAGCACATGCATTGGTTCAAGTATCGTACCCTCGTGAAAATACGCCCACCATTTTCTAAGAACTTTATAGGCACAAGAAGGGACTGAGCATATTTTCCCAAACAGTGAGATTTTACTCGAATATAATTATATGCGTCCATTAAATATATACCACGGCCTCATATCGAGGTGGCT
The DNA here is from genome assembly GCF_963675165.1 of Halichondria panicea. Lineage (NCBI taxonomy): Eukaryota > Metazoa > Porifera > Demospongiae > Suberitida > Halichondriidae > Halichondria > Halichondria panicea. The sequence continues at coordinate 6,751,115 of NC_087381.1, read as the reverse complement.
TTAATTGTAGTATTGTTCTAATTCACTGATAGCAGTTACCACAGACAGTGAGTGACACAAAATTACAATCTTTAGTTTAACAAAATTAATAACATGGTAGGTAAAATTAGTTTCGCTGAATACGTGGGAAGTATTCGTTGCTCATGATGTGATGGATACATTTTAGGTCATAAAAATTATTTCTAGATAGTTGTACTATATCAAGTACATTCTCTATACACAAGGAACAGCAAACCAATGAAGGCAAGGTATCCTGTAGGCAATTGATATTGTTTAGACAAGCTCTGCTCTTGGTATACTAGCAAAGAGTAGAGTCTAACCTTTGGTCTAACTAGCTATTCACTATAAACTGCTTTCGAACATTTAGCTACTTGCTCAAACTCATCATTCTGCATGGGTGGGCGCCCTATGCAATTCTACTTGAAATTGTGAGAGTATGGAAGAAACACGCAAACAAGATATATATGGGTTGGTGGTGGATGGTGAAAGCAGCTTGAGTTGGCATGAGCTCCAGCAGCACTTCTCCAAAGCAATTCTTGTGAGTGTGAAGGAGTCAATTGTACACATGCACACTGGAACAGTCTTCGATATGAATTAACCTCCCACCAGATGACAAAACTCTCAAACTGTTCTTTATTTGAATGTTAGTCAACTAGTCTAAGACAGCCTCTGTGGCGTGGATTGCTGCTCCGACCATGAAACCATATAGTTATGGAGTTACCCAAAGGTTAACATTATTTTTAAGTGAACAACCAACTGATGAAAAGAAACTAAATCAAAACATCAAAATATTTACAGCATGGGCTACTATTCTCAAATTAATGTTCGTGACATGGATTACAACTTTACCACGGAATACAGTTAAAGAATGTTCACAAAAATTAATGCCATCACTAAAAATAACTAGAGCACTAAAGTGCAAACCCTCGGCTGGTGACATGACATGATTATAAAGAAACCAGAAGAGTGATATAATACAGTGCATGTAGTGGTGTATGACTGAATTAACTGTCTAGCACAGCAACTCAGGAATCAGACTGGAGGCATGCTGAAACAGTTGAGAACAGGGTTTTAGTGGTACATAGATAGATATATGCACTGTGGACTAGGATCACAGCAAAGAAGCCAGGAGTCTCATGCAGAGAAGTATCACTATGGCTCCTTGAGTAGGATCCCAGAGTCAGCTAACATAGACAAACCAGACACAATTCTAGCTTTCTATTGTATCGATCCTTTTCCACAAACACACAAAGCAAACAGTAATTATTGGCTTATGTTTTAACTAATAGCCACATCTAGCTGGGCTACCGTAAGATATCGATTTAAAGCGACACTTTTTAATAATTACGAAGCCAGAGGTCGCTTCTTTTGTAGGTTGAAAAATTATATTGAAGCCCTGGTGTCGCATATTTAGAGGGTCGCATCTAATTGGAAGTAACTTTATAGAGTCTACTTGCCTCGATTTTAGGCCGCTTAAAATGGATGAAATCTTGCTCTTCAGCTTCAACTAGAGATCGTCTGCTATTCAAACATTGATTTTCCAGTGGGCTACAATCGAGGCTAGGGAGTGGCTATATTTACCTCTATTTAGAACGCGACATTAACAAATAATTGTCAATGCAGCTGTTGCTCACTTTTAGAGGTCAGAAAATTGCTGAAGCTCCTGGGTGTCACATATTTGAAGGGTCGCCTTAAATCGAGGTCTTACGGTAATTAATGTTTCAAATAATAGCCGCGTTTAGTAGTACGCAATAAGCTTCTTAGGTTTAGCTCGCCTTTTCTGCGAAACAAAGACTTCTTTGCAATACTGTACTGCCAAATATTAAGCCTTAGTTTTAATGCTAAAGTTTCCCTACGTACAAATTGTTATGCCTAAATCACCAGGTAAGCCAAATTGAGCGACAGACACACAGACAGACTACTGTAACTGAGGCCGCCTACATGCCTCGGGTTAATAACTTTATCTAGTGTCTTGACTGAGATCCAGAAAAGGGGAACTTTCCTCAATCCTCAATCTGTCCCATAGTATATAATTATATCATGCTATAGGCTATAACTTATAGCGGGTAAACTTGGCGATTGGCGAATCATGGATTAAGGATTACAAATGGCATGCAATTAGCTTGATAGTCAGTCCCAGTACATCATTTGCACTTATAATAATTATGCCTGCAGCATTAAAAACTGCCAATAATAGAACCAAACTTACAGCTACGGTATCAAAATAATATGCAATTCATAGTGCGATAAAACCAACAGGTCATTCATTGACAACCATGAACAAATTTTACTTTTTGTATCACAATGATGAACGATGGCGAGATACTTGAGCACTTCCCAGTGTCCATTTTTGTAGGCCAGAAAGAGTGGGGTGTCACCAGCATTGTTGACTGGCTCTGTGGAAGGCCACCATCAACAATGTAACAGCACCGATAAACACTTACTATTTGGATCAACATACTTGTTGATGAGAGCCTTGACCATCTCCAAGTGACCAAGGGAACACTCAAGGGAGAGAGGAGTGTCTCCAGCCTTATTCACTGCAACTGTGAATACAAGTAAATTGTGGACACTAGAAAAAAGTTAACAGCACATGCATTGGTTCAAGTATCGTACCCTCGTGAAAATACGCCCACCATTTTCTAAGAACTTTATAGGCACAAGAAGGGACTGAGCATATTTTCCCAAACAGTGAGATTTTACTCGAATATAATTATATGCGTCCATTAAATATATACCACGGCCTCATATCGAGGTGGCTTTAATTGTAGTATTGTTCTAATTCACTGATAGCAGTTACCACAGACAGTGAGTGACACAAAATTACAATCTTTAGTTTAACAAAATTAATAACATGGTAGGTAAAATTAGTTTCGCTGAATACGTGGGAAGTATTCGTTGCTCATGATGTGATGGATACATTGTAGGTCATAAAAATTATTTCTAGATAGTTGTACTATATCAAGTACATTCTCTATACACAAGGAACAGCAAACCAATGAAGGCAAGGTATCCTGTAGGCAATTGATATTGTTTAGACAAGCTCTGCTCTTGGTATACTAGCAAAGAGTAGAGTCTAACCTTTGGTCTAACTAGCTATAAACTGCTTTCGAACATTTAGTTACTTGCTCAAACTCATCATTCTGCATGGGTGGGCGCCCTATGCAATTCTACTTGAAATTGTGAGAGTATGGAAGAAACACGCAAACAAGATATATATGGGTTGGTGGTGGATGGTGAAAGCAGCTTGAGTTGGCATGAGCTCCAGCAGCACTTCTCCAAAGCAATTCTTGTGAGTGTGAAGGAGTCAATTGTACACATGCACACTGGAACAGTCTTCGATATGAATTAACCTCCCACCAGATGACAAAACTCTCAAACTGTTCTTTATTTGAATGTTAGTCAACTAGTCTAAGACAGCCTCTGTGGCGTGGATTGCTGCTCCGACCGTGAAACCATATAGTTATGGAGTTACCCAAAGGTTAACATTTTAAGTGAACAACCAACTGATGAAAAGAAACTAAATCAAAACATCAAAATATTTACAGCATGGGCTACTATTCTCAAATTAATGTTCGTGACATGGATTACAACTTTACCACGGAATACAGTTAAAGAATGTTCACAAAAATTAATGCCATCACTAAAAATAACTAGAGCACTAAAGTGCAAACCCTCGGCTGGTGACATGACATGATTATAAAGAAACCAGAAGAGTGATATAATACAGTGCATGTAGTGGTGTATGACTGAATTAACTGTCTAGCACAGCAACTCAGGAATCAGACTGGAGGCATGCTGAAACAGTTGAGAACGGGGTTTTAGTGGTACATAGATAGATATATGCACTGTGGACTAGGATCACAGCAAAGAAGCCAGGAGTCTCATGCAGAGAAGTATCACTATGGCTCCTTGAGTAGGATCCCAGAGTCAGCTAACATAGACAAACCAGACACAATTCTAGCTTTCTATTGTATCGATCCTTTTCCACAAACACACAAAGCAAACAGTAATTATTGGCTTATGTTTTAACTAATAGCCACATCTAGCTGGGCTACCGTAAGATATCGATTTAAAGCGACACTTTTTAATAATTACGAAACCAGAGGTCGCTTCTTTTGTAGGTTGAAAAATTATATTGAAGCCCTGGTGTCGCATATTTAGAGGGTCGCATCTAATTGGAGGTAACTTTATAGAGTCTACTTGCATTGATTTTAGGCCGCTTAAAATGGATGAAATCTTGCTCTTCAGCTTCAACTAGAGATCGTCTGCTATTCAAACATTGATTTTCCAGTGGGCTACAATCGAGGCTAGGGAGTGGCTATATTTACATCTATTTAGAACGCGACATTAACAAATAATTGTCAATGCAGCTGTTGCTCACTTTTAGAGGTCAGAAAATTGCTGAAGCTCCTGGGTGTCACATATTTGAAGGGTCGCCTTAAATCGAGGTCTTACGGTAATTAATGTTTCAAATAATAGCCGCGTTTAGTAGTACGCAATAAGCTTCTTAGGTTTAGCTCGCCTTTTCTGCGAAACAATGACTTCTTTGCAATACTGTACTGCCAAATATTAAGCCTTAGTTTTAATGCTAAAGTTTCCCTACGTACAAATTGTTATGCCTAAATCACCAGGTAAGCCAAATTGAGCGACAGACACACACACGGACACACAGACACACAGACAGACTACTGTAACCGAGGCCGCCTACGCCCCTCGGGTTAATAACTTTATCTAGTGTCTTGACTGAGATCCAGAAAAGGGGAACTTTCCTCAATCCTCAATCTGTCCCATAGTATATATATATCATGCTATAGGCTATAACTTATAGCGGGTAAACTTGGCGATTGGCGAATCATGGATTAAGGATTACAAATGGCATGCAATTAGCTTGATAGTCAGTCCCAGTACATCATTTGCACTTATAATAATTATGCCTGCAGCATTAAAAACTGCCAATAATAGAGCCAAACTTACAGCTACGGTATCAAAATAATATGCAATTCATAGTGCGATAAAACCAACAGGTCATTCATTGACAACCATGAACAAACTTTACTTTTTGTATCACAATGATGAACGATGGCGAGATACTTGACCACTTCCCAGTGTCCACTTTTGTAGGCCAGAAAGAGTGGGGTGTGACCAGCCTTGTTGACTGGCTCTGTGGAAGGCCACCATCAACAATGTAACAGCACCGATAAACACTTACTATTTGGATCAACATACTTGTTGATGAGAGCCTTGACCATCTCCAAGTGACCACGGGAACACTCAAGGGAGAGAGGAGTGTCTCCAGCCTTATTCACTGCAACTGTGAATACAAGTAAATTGTGGACACTAGAAAAAAGTTAACAGCACATGCATTGGTCCATGTATCATACCCTTGTGAAAATACACCCACCATTTTCTAAGAACTTTATAGGCACAATTAAGAAGGGACCAAGCATATTATTTCCCCAACAGTGAGATTTTACTTGAATATAATTATAATATGCGTCCATCAAATATATACCACGGCCTCATATCGAGGTGGCTATAATTGTAGTATTGTTCTATTTCACTGATAGCAGTTACCACAGACATGCAGTAAGTGACACAAAATACAATCATTAGTTTAACAAAATTAATAACATGGTAGGTAAAATTAGTTTCGCTGAATACGTGAGAAGTATTCGTTGCTCATGATGTGATGGACACATTGTAGGCCATAAAAATTATTTCTAGATAGTTGTATTATATCAAGTACATTCTCTATACACAAGGAACAGCAAACCAATGAAGGCAAGGTATCCTGTAGACGCAATTGATATAATTGTTTGTAGATATAAAACAAATTCTGCTCTTGGTACCAGCAAAGAGTAGAGTCTAACCTTTGGTCTAACTAGCTACTCACTAAACTGCTTTGAACATTTAGCTACTTGCTCAAACTCATCATTCTGGGTGGGTGTCTTATGCAATTCTACTTGAAATTGTGAGAGTATAATATGGAAGAAACACGCAAACAAGATATATGGGTTAGTGGTGGATAGTGAAAGCAGGTTGAGTTGGCATGTCGATTGAGCTCCAGCAGCACTTCTCCAAAGTAATTCTTGTGAGTGTGAAGGAGTCAATTGTACACATGCACGCTGGAACAGTCTCGATACGAATTAACTTCCCACCAGAGGACAAAACTCTCAAACTGTCCTTTATTCGGAGGTTAGTCAACTAGTCTAAGACAGGAATAATTTGCCTCTGTGGTGTAGATTGCTGCTCCGACCGTGAAACCATAATTATAGTTATGGAGTTACCCAAAGGTTAACATTTTAAGTGAACAACCAACTGATGAAAGGAAACTAAATCAAAACATCAAAATATTTACAGCATGGGCTACTATTTTCAAATTAATGTTCGTGACATGGATTACAACTTTACCACGGAATACAGTTAAAGAATGTTCACACAAATTAATGCCATCACTAAAAATAACTAGAGCACTAAAGTGCAAACCCTCGGCTGGTGACATGACATGATTATAAAGAAACCAGAAGAGTGATATAATACAGTGCATGTAGTGATGAATATCATGTATGACTGAATTAACTGTAGCACAGTAACTCAGGAGCTAAACCAGACTGGAGGCATGCTGAAACATTTGAAAACAGGGTTTTAGTGCACTGTGGACTAGGATCACAGCAATTATTGGCTTATGTTTCGAATAATAGCCGCATCTAGCTTGGGCTACCGTAAGATCTCGGTTTAAATCAACACTTTAATAATTACGAAGCCAGAAGTCGGAGGTTGAAAAATTTTATTGAAGCCCTGGTGTCGCATATTTAGAGGGTCGCATCTAATTGGAGGTAACTTTATAGAGTCTACTTGCCTCGATTTTAGGCCGTTTAAAACACTGAGTTTCCAGTGGGCTACAATCAAGGCTAGGGATCGGAGTGGCTATATTTACCTCTATTTAGTGCTGATCACATGATCTCCAGCCAATCAGCTTATCTGAAAGTAGTCAGGTGACCATGGACTAAATAACTTAATCCACACTTAAGTGTGCTTTAAGTTGGTTTGTTAATGCACACTTTTTATCATAATACAAGCAGATCGAATCTGAATGTCATCATAATTATAATAATAATAAAAGCAGATTGAATATGTACACAAGCAAAGCTGAAAAGTATGAATGTTATTGTTTCGACTTGTTTCATGTGTAGTAAGTGTACCGAATTGCTGACTTGACCATAGCATCGCTTTTTCGTCTGAAGAAATAGGTTCAGCTTGCTTCGAAGATGTACATACCTGTACCTAAGCCAGATCCATATAATCGTTTCATCAAAGGTGCTTCGAATATCAAAGCTTTCCAAAAGAGCAAACCAGATACTCATTGCCATATAGTTTGTACACAAAGTTTCCCATCCAGTAAGCCAGATCAGCTGGAGGCATATCCAGTAGTGGGATCGGGACTGTTGGTTAGCAGGAGAAATAAGTCGAGAACATGCCCAGTCAGTCCAGATAGCTTTAGATCGTATCTCCTTCTCCTTTGCATCAGTTACTGGATCTACAAATCTACTAAAACTTGCTATTACGTCTAGCTAGCTAGCTAGCCACCAGCAACTGCTTAAAAATGTAGCTAGATCTAGCTGCCACGAGGCTAGAGCTCACGTGACAGCACTAAATCCTTTAGAACACACCTAGCCAAGTCACGTGTTTTAATGCTGGTGCACTCGGATGGCCTCTCGGTTACGTAATGCACTCGGCTGTGCCTCGAGCACCACGTTAACCTCGAAGCCATCCTCAGCACGCAGATTAAAACACTTAATCTTGGCTAGGTGTGTTCTAAATAATACTTAGAACACGACATTAAAAAATAATTGTCAACGCAGCTGTCGCTCACTTTTAGAGGTCAGAAAATTGCCGAAGCTCCTGGGTGTCGCATATTTGGAGGGTCGCCTTAAATCGAGGTCTTACGGTAATTAATGCTTCAAATAATAGCCGCGTTTAGTAGAGTACGCAAAAAGCTTCTTAGGCTTAGCTCGCCTTTTCTGCGAAACAAAGACTTCTTTGCAAAATCTGCCAAATTTTAAACCTTAGTTTTAATGCTACAAGTTTCCCTATGTACAAATTGTGATGCCTAAATCACCAGGTAAGACAAACTGAGCGACAGACACACACACGGACACACAGACACACTACTGTAACCGAGGCCGCCTACGCGCCGCCTCGGGTAGTGTCTTGGCTGAGATCCAGAAAAGGGGAACTTTTCCTCAATCCTTAATCTGTCCCACAGTATATATATCATGCTATAGGCTATAACTTATAGCGGGTAAACTGGGCAAATCATGGATTAAAGATTACCAATGGCATGCAATTAGCTTGATAGTCAGTCCCAGTACATCATTTGCACTTATAATGCCTGCAGCAATCGTCAAATTAAAAACTGCCAACTTTACAGCTATATATATACGGTATCAATAATAATATGCAATTCCATAAAGAGAAAAATTTAATAGTGCGATAAAACCAACAGGTCATTCATTGACAACCATGAACAAACTTTACTTGTTGTATCACAGTGATGAGTGATGGCGAGATACTTGACCACTTCCCAGTGTCCACTTTTGTAGGCCAGAGAGAGTGGGGTGTCACCAGCCTTGTTGACTGTACCTGTACATGTACGAGTGTACTGAGTGATGCAGCAATTGATGTACCATAATTATGTACCAATACTTACTTTTAGGATCACAATGATGCTGGTTCACAAGGTACTTGACTGTGTCCAAGTGGCCATTAGCACAGGCCAGAGAGAGTGGGGTGTCACCAGCATTGTTGACTGGCTCTGTGGAAGACCACCATCAACAATGTAACAGCACCGATAAACACTTACTATTTGGATCAACATGCTTGTTGATGAGAGCCCTGACCATCTCTAGGTGACCACGGGAACACCTAAGGGAGAGAGGAGTGTCTCCAGCCTTATTCACTGCAACTGTGAATACAAGTAAATTGTGGACACTAGAAAAAAGTTAACAGCACATGCATTGGTTCAAGTATCGTACCCTCGTGAAAATACGCCCACCATTTTCTAAGAACTTTATAGGCACAAGAAGGGACTGAGCATATTTTCCCAAACAGTGAGATTTTACTCGAATATAATTATATGCGTCCATTAAATATATACCACGGCCTCATATCGAGGTGGCTTTAATTGTAGTATTGTTCTAATTCACTGATAGCAGTTACCACAGACAGTGAGTGACACAAAATTACAATCTTTAGTTTAACAAAATTAATAACATGGTAGGTAAAATTAGTTTCGCTGAATACGTGGGAAGTATTCGTTGCTCATGATGTGATGGATACATTGTAGGTCATAAAAATTATTTCTAGATAGTTGTATTATAATTATCAAGTGCATTCTCTATACACAAGGAACAGCAAACCAATGAAGGCAAGGTATCCTGTAGGCAATTGATATTGTTTAGACAAGTTCTGCTCTTGGTATACTAGCAAAGAGTAGAGTCTAACCTTTGGTCTAACTAGCTATTCACTATAAACTGCTTTCGAACATTTAGCTACTTGCTCAAACTCATCATTCTGCATGGGTGGGCGCCCTATGCAATTCTACTTGAAATTGTGAGAGTATGGAAGAAACACGCAAACAAGATATATTATATGGGTTGGTGGTGGATGGTGAAAGCAGCTTGAGTTGGCATGAGCTCCAGCAGCACTTCTCCAAAGCAATTCTTGTGAGTGTGAAGGAGTCAATTGTACACATGCACACTGGAACAGTCTTCGATATGAATTAACCTCCCACCAGATGACAAAACTCTCAAACTGTTCTTTATTTGAATGTTAGTCAACTAGTCTAAGACAGCCTCTGTGGCGTGGATTGCTGCTCCGACCATGAAACCATATAGTTATGGAGTTACCCAAAGGTTAACATTATTTTTAAGTGAACAACCAACTGATGAAAAGAAACTAAATCAAAACATCAAAATATTTACAGCATGGGCTACTATTCTCAAATTAATGTTCGTGACATGGATTACAACTTTACCACGGAATACAGTTAGAGAATGTTCACACAAATTAATGCCATCACTAAAAATAACTAGAGCACTAAAGTGCAAACCCTCAGCTGGTGACATGACATAATTATAAAGAAACCAGAAGAGTGATATAATACAGTGCATGTAGTGGTGTATGACTGAATTAACTGTCTAGCACAGCAACTCAGGAATCAGACTGGAGGCATGCTGAAACAGTTGAGAACAGGGTTTTAGTGGTACATAGATAGATATATGCACTGTGGACTAGGATCACAGCAAAGAAGCCAGGAGTCTCATGCAGAGAAGTATCACTATATGGCTCCTTGAGTAGGATCCCAGAGTCAGCTAACATAGACAAACCAGACACAATTCTAGCTTTCTATTGTATCGATCCTTTTCCACAAACACACAAAGCAAACAGTAATTATTGGCTTATGTTTTAACTAATAGCCACATCTAGCTGGGCTACCGTAAGATATCAATTTAAAGCGACACTTTTTAATAATTACGAAACCAGAGGTCGCTTCTTTTGTAGGTTGAAAAATTATATTGAAGCCCTGGTGTCGCATATTTAGAGGGTCGCATCTAATTGGAGGTAACTTTATAGAGTCTACTTGCCTTGATTTTAGGCCGCTTAAAATGGATGAAATCTTGCTCTTCAGCTTCAACTAGAGATCGTCTGCTATTCAAACATTGATTTTCCAGTGGGCTACAATCGAGGCTAGGGAGTGGCTATATTTACCTCTATTTAGAACGCGACATTAACAAATAATTGTCAATGCAGCTGTTGCTCACTTTTAGAGGTCAGAAAATTGCTGAAGCTCCTGGGTGTCACATATTTGAAGGGTCGCCTTAAATCGAGGTCTTACGGTAATTAATGTTTCAAATAATAGCCGCGTTTAGTAGTACGCAATAAGCTTCTTAGGTTTAGCTCGCCTTTTCTGCGAAACAAAGACTTCTTTGCAATACTGTACTGCCAAATATTAAGCCTTAGTTTTAATGCTAAAGTTTCCCTACGTACAAATTGTTATGCCTAAATCACCAGGTAAGCCAAATTGAGCGACAGACACACAGACAGACTACTGTAACTGAGGCCGCCTACATGCCTCGGGTTAATAACTTTATCTAGTGTCTTGACTGAGATCCAGAAAAGGGGAACTTTCCTCAATCCTCAATCTGTCCCATAGTATATATATATCATGCTATAGGCTATAACTTATAGCGGGTAAACTTGGCGATTGGCGAATCATGGATTAAGGATTACAAATGGCATGCAATTAGCTTGATAGTCAGTCCGGCACTCCCAGTACATCATTTGCACTTATAATAATTATGCCTGCAGCATTAAAAACTGTCAATAATAGAGCCAAACTTACAGCTACGGTATCAAAATAATATGCAATTCATAGTGCGATAAAACCAACAGGTCATTCATTGACAACCATGAACAAACTTTACTTTTTGTATCACAATGATGAACGATGGCGAGATACTTGACCACTTCCCAGTGTCCACTTTTGTAGGCCAGAAAGAGTGGGGTGTGACCAGCCTTGTTGACTGGCTCTGTGGAAGGCCACCATCAACAATGTAACAGCACCGATAAACACTTACTATTTGGATCAACATGCTTGTTGATGAGAGCCTTGACCATCTCCAAGTGACCACGGGAACACTCAAGGGAGAGAGGAGTGTCTCCAGCCTTATTCACTGCAACTGTGAATACAAGTAAATTGTGGACACTAGAAAAAAGTTAACAGCACATGCATTGGTCCATGTATCATACCCTTGTGAAAATACACCCACCATTTTCTAAGAACTTTATAGGCACAATTAAGAAGGGACCAAGCATATTATTTCCCCAACAGTGAGATTTTACTCGAATATAATTATAATATGCGTCCATCAAATATATACCACGGCCTCATATCGAGGTGGCTATAATTGTAGTATCGTTCTATTTCGCTATAGCAGTTACCACAGACATGCAGTAAGTGACACAAAATACAATCATTAGTTTAACAAAATTAATAACATGGTAGGTAAAATTAGTTTCGCTGAATACGTGAGAAGTATTCGTTGCTCATGATGTGATGGACACATTGTAGGTCATAAAAATTATTTCTAGATAGTTGTATTATATCAAGTACATTCTCTATACACAAGGAACAGCAAACCAATGAAGGCAAGGTATCCTGTAGACGCAATTGATATAATTGTTTGTAGATATAAAACAAATTCTGCTCTTGGTACCAGCAAAGAGTAGAGTCTAACCTTTGGTCTAACTAGCTACTCACTAAACTGCTTTGAACATTTAGCTACTTGCTCAAACTCATCATTCTGGGTGGGTGTCTTATGCAATTCTACTTGAAATTGTGAGAGTATAATATGGAAGAAACACGCAAACAAGATATATGGGTTAGTGGTGGATAGTGAAAGCAGGTTGAGTTGGCATGTCGATTGAGCTCCAGCAGCACTTCTCCAAAGTAATTCTTGTGAGTGTGAAGGAGTCAATTGTACACATGCACGCTGGAACAGTCTTCGATACGAATTAACTTCCCACCAGAGGACAAAACTCTCAAACTGTCCTTTATTCGGAGGTTAGTCAACTAGTCTAAGACAGGAATAATTTGCCTCTGTGGTGTAGATTGCTGCTCCGACCGTGAAACTATATTTATAGTTATGGAGTTACCCAAAGGTTAACATTTTAAGTGAACAACCAACTGATGAAAGGAAACTAAATCAAAACATCAAAATATTTACAGCATGGGCTACTATTTTCAAATTAATGTTCGTGACATGGATTACAACTTTACCACGGAATACAGTTAAAGAATGTTCACAAAAATTAATGCCATCACTAAAAATAACTAGAGCACTAAAGTGCAAACCCCCGGCTGGTGACATGACATGATTATAAAGAAACCAGAAGAGTGATATAATACAGTGCATGTAGTGATGAATATCATGTATGACTGAATTAACTGTAGCACAGTAACTCAGGAGCTAAACCAGACTGGAGGCATGCTGAAACATTTGAAAACAGGGTTTTAGTGCACTGTGGACTAGGATCACAGCAATTATTGGCTTATGTTTCGAATAATAGCTGCATCTAGCTGGGGCTACCGTAAGATCTCGGTTTAAATCAACACTTTAATAATTACGAAGCCAGAAGTCGGAGGTTGAAAAATTTTATTGAAGCCCTGGTGTCGCATATTTAGAGGGTCGCATCTAATTGGAGGTAACTTTATAGAGTCTACTTGCCTCGATTTTAGGCCGCTTAAAACACTGAGTTTCCAGTGGGCTACAATCGAGGCTAGGGATCGGAGTGGCTATATTTACCTCTATTTAGTGCTGATCACATGATCTCCAGCCAATCAGCTTATCTGAAAGTAGTCAGGTGACCATGGACTAAATAACTTAATCCACACTTAAGTGTGCTTTAAGTTGGTTTGTTAATGCACACTTTTTATCATAATACAAGCAGATTGAATCTGAATGTCATCATAATTATAATAATAATAAAAGCAGATTGAATATGTACACAAGCAAAGCTGAAAAGTATGAATGTTATTGTTTCGACTTGTTTCATGTGTAGTAAGTGTACCGAATTGCTGACTTGACCATAGCATCGCTTTTTCGTCTGAAGAAATAGGTTCAGCTTGCTTCGAAGATGTACATACCTGTACCTAAGCCAGATCCATATAATCGTTTCATCAAAGGTGCTTCGAATATCAAAGCTTTCCAAAAGAGCAAACCAGATACTCATTGCCATATAGTTTGTGCACAAAGTTTCCCATCCAGTAAGCCAGATCAGCTGGAGGCATATGCAGTAGTGAGATCGGGACTGTTGGTTAGCAGGAGAAATAAGTCGAGAACATGCCCAGTCAGTCCAGATAGCTTTAGATCGTATCTCCTTCTCCTTTGCATCAGTTACTGGATCTACAAATCTACTAAAACTTGCTATTATGTCTAGCTAGCTAGCTAGCCACCAGCAACTGCTTAAAAATGTAGCTAGATCTAGCTGCCACGAGGCTAGAGCTCACGTGACAGCACTAAATCCTTTAGAACACACCTAGCCAAGTCACGTGTTTTAATGCTGGTGCACTCGGATGGCCTCTCGGTTACGTAATGCACTCGGCTGTGCCTCGAGCACCACGTTAACCTCGAAGCCATCCTCAGCACGCAGATTAAAACACTTAATCTTGGCTAGGTGTGTTCTAAATAATACTTAGAACACGACATTAAAAAATAATTGTCAACGCAGCTGTCGCTCACTTTTAGAGGTCAGAAAATTGCCGAAGCTCCTGGGTGTCGCATATTTGGAGGGTCGCCTTAAATCGAGGTCTTACGGTAATTAATGCTTCAAATAATAGCCGCGTTTAGTAGAGTACGCAAAAAGCTTCTTAGGCTTAGCTCGCCTTTTCTGCGAAACAAAGACTTCTTTGCAAAATCTGCCAAATTTTAAACCTTAGTTTTAATGCTACAAGTTTCCCTATGTACAAATTGTGATGCCTAAATCACCAGGTAAGACAAACTGAGCGACAGACACACACACGGACACACAGACACACTACTGTAACCGAGGCCGCCTACGCGCCGCCTCGGGTAGTGTCTTGGCTGAGATCCAGAAAAGGGGAACTTTTCCTCAATCCTTAATCTGTCCCACAGTATATATATCATGCTATAGGCTATAACTTATAGCGGGTAAACTGGGCAAATCATGGATTAAAGATTACCAATGGCATGCAATTAGCTTGATAGTCAGTCCCAGTACATCATTTGCACTTATAATGCCTGCAGCAATCGTCAAATTAAAAACTGCCAACTTTACAGCTATATATATACGGTATCAATAATAATATGCAATTCCATAAAGAGAAAAATTTAATAGTGCGATAAAACCAACAGGTCATTCATTGACAACCATGAACAAACTTTACTTGTTGTATCACAGTGATGAGTGATGGCGAGATACTTGACAACTTCCCAGTGTCCACTTTTGTAGGCCAGAGAGAGTGGGGTGTCACCAGCCTTGTTGACTGTACCTGTACATGTACGAGTGTACTGAGTGATGCAGCAATTGATGTACCATAATTATGTACCAATACTTACTTTTAGGATCACAATGATGCTGGTTCACAAGGTACTTGACTGTGTCCAAGTGGCCATTAGCACAGGCCAGAGAGAGTGGGGTGTCGCCAGCATTGTTGACTTTACCTGTACATGTACGAGTGTACTGAGTGATGCAGCAATTGATGTACCATAATTATGTACCAATGCTTACTTTTAGGATCACAATGATGCTGGTTCACAAGATACTTGACTGTGTCCAAGTGGCCATTAGCACAGGCCAGAGAGAGTGGGGTGTCACCAGCATTGTTGACTGGCTCTGTGGAAGACCACCATCAACAATGTAACAGCACCGATAAACACTTACTATTTGGATCAACATGCTTGTTGATGAGAGCCCTGACCATCTCTAGGTGACCACGGGAACACCTAAGGGAGAGAGGAGTGTCTCCAGCCTTATTCACTGCAACTGTGAATACAAGTAAATTGTGGACACTAGAAAAAAGTTAACAGCACATGCATTGGTTCAAGTATCGTACCCTCGTGAAAATACGCCCACCATTTTCTAAGAACTTTATAGGCACAAGAAGGGACTGAGCATATTTTCCCAAACAGTGAGATTTTACTCGAATATAATTATATGCGTCCATTAAATATATACCACGGCCTCATATCGAGGTGGCTTTAATTGTAGTATTGTTCTAATTCACTGATAGCAGTTACCACAGACAGTGAGTGACACAAAATTACAATCTTTAGTTTAACAAAATTAATAACATGGTAGGTAAAATTAGTTTCGCTGAATACGTGGGAAGTATTCGTTGCTCATGATGTGATGGATACATTGTAGGTCATAAAAATTATTTCTAGATAGTTGTATTATAATTATCAAGTGCATTCTCTATACACAAGGAACAGCAAACCAATGAAGGCAAGGTATCCTGTAGGCAATTGATATTGTTTAGACAAGTTCTGCTCTTGGTATACTAGCAAAGAGTAGAGTCTAACCTTTGGTCTATTCACTATAAACTGCTTTCGAACATTTAGCTACTTGCTCAAACTCATCATTCTGCATGGGTGGGCGCCCTATGCAATTCTACTTGAAATTGTGAGAGTATGGAAGAAACACGCAAACAAGATATATATGGGTTGGTGGTGGATGGTGAAAGCAGCTTGAGTTGGCATGAGCTCCAGCAGCACTTCTCCAAAGCAATTCTTGTGAGTGTGAAGGAGTCAATTGTACACATGCACACTGGAACAGTCTTCGATATGAATTAACCTCCCACCAGATGACAAAACTCTCAAACTGTTCTTTATTTGAATGTTAGTCAACTAGTCTAAGACAGCCTCTGTGGCGTGGATTGCTGCTCCGACCATGAAACCATATAGTTATGGAGTTACCCAAAGGTTAACATTATTTTTAAGTGAACAACCAACTGATGAAAAGAAACTAAATCAAAACATCAAAATATTTACAGCATGGGCTACTATTCTCAAATTAATGTTCGTGACATGGATTACAACTTTACCACGGAATACAGTTAAAGAATGTTCACAAAAATTAATGCCATCACTAAAAATAACTAGAGCACTAAAGTGCAAACCCTCGGCTGGTGACATGACATGATTATAAAGAAACCAGAAGAGTGATATAATACAGTGCATGTAGTGGTGTATGACTGAATTAACTGTCTAGCACAGCAACTCAGGAATCAGACTGAAGGCATGCTGAAACAGTTGAGAACAGGGTTTTAGTGGTACATAGATAGATATATGCACTGTGGACTAGGATCACAGCAAAGAAGCCAGGAGTCTCATGCAGAGAAGTATCACTATGGCTCCTTGAGTAGGATCCCAGAGTCAGCTAACATAGACAAACCAGACACAATTCTAGCTTTCTATTGTATCGATCCTTTTCCACAAACACACAAAGCAAACAGTAATTATTGGCTTATGTTTTAACTAATAGCCACATCTAGCTGGGCTACTGTAAGATATCGATTTAAAGCGACACTTTTTAATAATTACGAAACCAGAGGTCGCTTCTTTTGTAGGTTGAAAAATTATATTGAAGCCCTGGTGTCGCATATTTAGAGGGTCGCATCTAATTGGAGGTAACTTTATAGAGTCTACTTGCCTTGATTTTAGGCCGCTTAAAATGGATGAAATCTTGCTCTTCAGCTTCAACTAGAGATCGTCTGCTATTCAAACATTGATTTTCCAGTGGGCTACAATCGAGGCTAGGGAGTGGCTATATTTACCTCTATTTAGAACGCGACATTAACAAATAATTGTCAATGCAGCTGTTGCTCACTTTTAGAGGTCAGAAAATTGCTGAAGCTCCTGGGTGTCACATATTTGAAGGGTCGCCTTAAATCGAGGTCTTACGGTAATTAATGTTTCAAATAATAGCCGCGTTTAGTAGTACGCAATAAGCTTCTTAGGTTTAGCTCGCCTTTTCTGCGAAACAAAGACTTCTTTGCAATACTGTACTGCCAAATATTAAGCCTTAGTTTTAATGCTAAAGTTTCCCTACGTACAAATTGTTATGCCTAAATCACCAGGTAAGCCAAATTGAGCGACAGACACACAGACAGACTACTGTAACTGAGGCCGCCTACATGCCTCGGGTTAATAACTTTATCTAGTGTCTTGACTGAGATCCAGAAAAGGGGAACTTTCCTCAATCCTCAATCTGTCCCATAGTATATATATATCATGCTATAGGCTATAACTTATAGCGGGTAAACTTGGCGATTGGCGAATCATGGATTAAGGATTACAAATGGCATGCAATTAGCTTGATAGTCAGTCCGGCACTCCCAGTACATCATTTGCACTTATAATAATTATGCCTGCAGCATTAAAAACTGTCAATAATAGAGCCAAACTTACACCTACGGTATCAAAATAATATGCAATTCATAGTGCGATAAAACCAACAGGTCATTCATTGACAACCATGAACAAACTTTACTTTTTGTATCACAATGATGAACGATGGCGAGATACTTGACCACTTCCCAGTGTCCACTTTTGTAGGCCAGAAAGAGTGGGGTGTGACCAGCCTTGTTGACTGGCTCTGTGGAAGGCCACCATCAACAATGTAACAGCACCGATAAACACTTACTATTTGGATCAACATGCTTGTTGATGAGAGCCTTGACCATCTCCAAGTGACCACGGGAACACTCAAGGGAGAGAGGAGTGTCTCCAGCCTTATTCACTGCAACTGTGAATACAAGTAAATTGTGGACACTAGAAAAAAGTTAACAGCACATGCATTGGTCCATGTATCATACCCTTGTGAAAATACACCCACCATTTTCTAAGAACTTTATAGGCACAATTAAGAAGGGACCAAGCATATTATTTCCCCAACAGTGAGATTTTACTCGAATATAATTATAATATGCGTCCATCAAATATATACCACGGCCTCATATCGAGGTGGCTATAATTGTAGTATCGTTCTATTTCGCTATAGCAGTTACCACAGACATGCAGTAAGTGACACAAAATACAATCATTAGTTTAACAAAATTAATAACATGGTAGGTAAAATTAGTTTCGCTGAATACGTGAGAAGTATTCGTTGCTCATGATGTGATGGACACATTGTAGGTCATAAAAATTATTTCTAGATAGTTGTATTATATCAAGTACATTCTCTATACACAAGGAACAGCAAACCAATGAAGGCAAGGTATCCTGTAGACGCAATTGATATAATTGTTTGTAGATATAAAACAAATTCTGCTCTTGGTACCAGCAAAGAGTAGAGTCTAACCTTTGGTCTAACTAGCTACTCACTAAACTGCTTTGAACATTTAGCTACTTGCTCAAACTCATCATTCTGGGTGGGTGTCTTATGCAATTCTACTTGAAATTGTGAGAGTATAATATGGAAGAAACACGCAAACAAGATATATGGGTTAGTGGTGGATAGTGAAAGCAGGTTGAGTTGGCATGTCGATTGAGCTCCAGCAGCACTTCTCCAAAGTAATTCTTGTGAGTGTGAAGGAGTCAATTGTACACATGCACGCTGGAACAGTCTTCGATACGAATTAACTTCCCACCAGAGGACAAAACTCTCAAACTGTCCTTTATTCGGAGGTTAGTCAACTAGTCTAAGACAGGAATAATTTGCCTCTGTGGTGTAGATTGCTGCTCCGACCGTGAAACTATAATTATAGTTATGGAGTTACCCAAAGGTTAACATTTTAAGTGAACAACCAACTGATGAAAGGAAACTAAATCAAAACATCAAAATATTTACAGCATGGGCTACTATTTTCAAATTAATGTTCGTGACATGGATTACAACTTTACCACGGAATACAGTTAAAGAATGTTCACACAAATTAATGCCATCACTAAAAATAACTAGAGCACTAAAGTGCAAACCCTCGGCTGGTGACATGACATGATTATAAAGAAACCAGAAGAGTGATATAATACAGTGCATGTAGTGATGAATATCATGTATGACTGAATTAACTGTAGCACAGTAACTCAGGAGCTAAACCAGACTGGAGGCATGCTGAAACATTTGAAAACAGGGTTTTAGTGCACTGTGGACTAGGATCACAGCAATTATTGGCTTATGTTTCGAATAATAGCTGCATCTAGCTGGGGCTACCGAAAGATCTCGGTTTAAATCAACACTTTAATAATTACGAAGCCAGAAGTCGGAGGTTGAAAAATTTTATTGAAGCCCTGGTGTCGCATATTTAGAGGGTCGCATCTAATTGGAGGTAACTTTATAGAGTCTACTTGCCTCGATTTTAGGCCGCTTAAAACACTGAGTTTCCAGTGGGCTACAATCGAGGCTAGGGATCGGAGTGGCTATATTTACCTCTATTTAGTGCTGATCACATGATCTCCAGCCAATCAGCTTATCTGAAAGTAGTCAGGTGACCATGGACTAAATAACTTAATCCACACTTAAGTGTGCTTTAAGTTGGTTTGTTAATGCACACTTTTTATCATAATACAAGCAGATTGAATCTGAATGTCATCATAATTATAATAATAATAAAAGCAGATTGAATATGTACACAAGCAAAGCTGAAAAGTATGAATGTTATTGTTTCGACTTGTTTCATGTGTAGTAAGTGTACCGAATTGCTGACTTGACCATAGCATCGCTTTTTCGTCTGAAGAAATAGGTTCAGCTTGCTTCGAAGATGTACATACCTGTACCTAATCCAGATCCATATAATCGTTTCATCAAAGGTGCTTCGAACATCAAAGCTTTCCAAAAGAGCAAACCAGATACTCATTGCCATATAGTTTGTGCACAAAGTTTCCCATCCAGTAAGCCAGATCAGCTGGAGGCATATCCAGTAGTGGGATCGGGACTGTTGGTTAGCAGGAGAAATAAGTCGAGAACATGCCCAGTCAGTCCAGATAGCTTTAGATCGTATCTCCTTCTCCTTTGCATCAGTTACTGGATCTACAAATCTACTAAAACTTGCTATTACGTCTAGCTAGCTAGCTAGCCACCAGCAACTGCTTAAAAATGTAGCTAGATCTAGCTGCCACGAGGCTAGAGCTCACGTGACAGCACTAAATCCTTTAGAACACACCTAGCCAAGTCACGTGTTTTAATGCTGGTGCACTCGGATGGCCTCTCGGTTACGTAATGCACTCGGCTGTGCCTCGAGCACCACGTTAACCTCGAAGCCATCCTCAGCACGCAGATTAAAACACTTAATCTTGGCTAGGTGTGTTCTAAATAATACTTAGAACACGACATTAAAAAATAATTGTCAACGCAGCTGTCGCTCACTTTTAGAGGTCAGAAAATTGCCGAAGCTCCTGGGTGTCGCATATTTGGAGGGTCGCCTTAAATCGAGGTCTTACGGTAATTAATGCTTCAAATAATAGCCGCGTTTAGTAGAGTACGCAAAAAGCTACTTAGGCTTAGCTCGCCTTTTCTGCGAAACAAAGACTTCTTTGCAAAATCTGCCAAATTTTAAACCTTAGTTTTAATGCTACAAGTTTCCCTATGTACAAATTGTGATGCCTAAATCACCAGGTAAGACAAACTGATCAGCGACAGACACACACACGGACACACAGACACACTACTGTAACCGAGGCCGCCTACGCGCCGCCTCGGGTAGTGTCTTGGCTGAGATCCAGAAAAGGGGAACTTTTCCTCAATCCTTAATCTGTCCCACAGTATATATATCATGTTATAGGCTATAACTTATAGCGGGTAAACTGGGCAAATCATAGATTAAAGATTACCAATGGCATGCAATTAGCTTGATAGTCAGTCCCAGTACATCATTTGCACTTATAATGCCTGCAGCAATCGTCAAATTAAAAACTGCTAATATAATAGCCAAACTTACAGCTATATTATATATACGGTATCAATAATAATATGCAATTCCATAAAGAGAAAAATTTAATAGTGCGATAAAACCAACAGGTCATTCATTGACAACCATGAACAAACTTTACTTGTTGTATCACAGTGATGAGTGATGGCGAGATACTTGACCACTTCCCAGTGTTCACCTTTGTAGGCCAGAGAGAGTGGGGTGTCACCAGCCTTGTTGACTGTACCTGTACATGTACGAGTGTACTGAGTGATGCAGCAATTGATGTACCATAATTATGTACCAATGCTTACTTTTAGGATCACAATGATGCTGGTTCACAAGGTACTTGACTGTGTCCAAGTGGCCATTAGCACAGGCCAGAGAGAGTGGGGTGTCACCAGCATTGTTGACTGGCTCTGTGGAAGGCCACCATCAACAATGTAACAGCACCGATAAACACTTACTATTTGGATCAACATGCTTGTTGATGAGAGCCTTGACCATCTCCAAGTGACCACGGGAACACTCAAGGAAGAGAGGAGTGTCTCCAGCCTTATTCACTGCAACTGTGAATACAAGTAAATTGTGGACAGTAGAAAAAAGTTAACAGCACATGCATTGGTCCATGTATCGTACCCTCGTGAAAATACACCCACCATTTTCTAAGAACTTTATAGGCACAAGAAGGGACTGAGCATATTTTCCCAAACAGTGAGATTTTACTCGAATATAATTATAATATGCGTCCATCAAATATATACCACGGCCTCATATCGAGGTGGCTTTAATTGTAGTATCGTTCTATTTCACTGATAGCAGTTACCACAGACATGCAGTAAGTGACACAAAATACAATCTTTAGTTTAACAACATTAATAACATGGTAGGTAAAATTAATTTCGCTGAATACGTGAGAAGTATTCGTTGCTCATGATGTGATGGACACATTGTAGGTCATAAAAATTATTTCTAGATAGTTGTATTATATCAAGTACATTCTCTATACACAAGGAACAGCAAACCAATGAAGGCAAGGTATCCTGTAGACGCAATTGATATAATTGTTTGTAGATATAAAACAAATTCTGCTCTTGGTACCAGCAAAGAGTAGAGTCTAACCTTTGGTCTAACTAGCTACTCACTAAACTGCTTTGAACATTTAGCTACTTGCTCAAACTCATCATTCTGGGTGGGTGTCTTATGCAATTCTACTTGAAATTGTGAGAGTATAATATGGAAGAAACACGCAAACAAGATATATGGGCTAGTGGTGGATAGTGAAAGCAGGTTGAGTTGGCATGTCGATTGAGCTCCAGCAGCACTTCTCCAAAGTAATTCTTGTGAGTGTGAAGGAGTCAATTGTACACATGCACGCTGGAACAGTCTTCGATACGAATTAACTTCCCACCAGAGGACAAAACTCTCAAACTGTCCTTTATTCGGAGGTTAGTCAACTAGTCTAAGACAAGAATAATTTGCCTCTGTGGTGTAGATTGCTGCTCCGACCGTGAAACCATAATTATAGTTATGGAGTTACCCAAAGGTTAACATTTTAAGTGAACAACCAACTAATGAAAGGAAACTAAATTAAAACATCAAAATATTTACAGCATGGGCTACTATTCTCAAATTAATGTTCGTGACATGGATTACAACTTTACCACGGAATACAGTTAAAGAATGTTCACACAAATTAATGCCATCACTAAAAATAACTAGAGCACTAAAGTGCAAACCCCCGGCTGGTGACATGACATGATTATAAAGAAACCAGAAGAGTGATATAATACAGTGCATGTATAGTGATGAATATCATGTATGACTGAATTAACTGTAGCACAGTAACTCAGGAGCTAAACCAGACTGGAGGCATGCTGAAACATTTGAAAACAGGGTTTTAGTGCACAGTGGACTAGGATCACAGCAATTATTGGCTTATGTTTCGAATAATAGCCGCATCTAGCTGGGCTACCGTAAGATCTCGGTTTAAATCAACATTTTTTAATAATTACGAAGCCAGAAGTCGGAGGTTGAAAAATTTTATTGAAGCTCTGGTGTCGCATATTTAGAGGGTCGCATCTAATTGGAGGTAACTTTATAGAGTCTACTTGCCTCGATTTTAGGCCGCTTAAAACACTGAGTTTCCAGTGGGCTACAATCGAGGCTAGGGATCGGAGTGGCTATATTTACCTCTATTTAGTGCTGATCACATGATCTCCAGCCAATCAGCTTATCTGAAAGTAGTCAGGTGACCATGGACTAAATAACTTAATCCACACTTAAGTGTGCTTTAAGTTGGTTTGTTAATGCACACTTTTTATCATAATACAAGCAGATTGAATCTGAATGTCATAATAATTATAATAATAATACAAGCAGATTGAATATGTACACAAGCAAAGCTGAAAAGTATGAATGTTATTGTTTCGACTTGTTTCATGTGTAGTAAGTGTACCGAATTGCTGACTTGACCATAGCATCGCTTTTTCGTCTGAAGAAATAGGTTCAGCTTGCTTCGAAGATGTACATACCTGTACCTAAGCCAGATCCAAATAATCGTTTCATCAAAGGTGCTTCGAATATCAAAGCTTTCCAAAAGAGCAAACCAGATACTCATTGCCATATAGTTTGTGCACAAAGTTTCCCATCCAGTAAGCCAGATCAGCTGGAGGCATATGCAGTAGTGAGATCGGGACTGTTGGTTAGCAGGAGAAATAAGTCGAGAACATGCCCAGTCAGTCCAGATAGCTTTAGATCGTATCTCCTTCTCCTTTGCATCAGTTACTGGATCTACAAATCTACTAAAACTTGCTATTACGTCTAGCTAGCTAGCTAGCCACCAGCAACTGCTTAAAAATGTAGCTAGATCTAGCTGCCACGAGGCTAGAGCTCACGTGACAGCACTAAATCCTTTAGAACACACCTAGCCAAGTCACGTGTTTTAATGCTGGTGCACTCGGATGGCCTCTCGGTTACGTAATGCACTCGGCTGTGCCTCGAGCACCACGTTAACCTCGAAGCCATCCTCAGCACGCAGATTAAAACACTTAATCTTGGCTAGGTGTGTTCTAAATAATACTTAGAACACGACATTAAAAAATAATTGTCAACGCAGCTGTCGCTCACTTTTAGAGGTCAGAAAATTGCCGAAGCTCCTGGGTGTCGCATATTTGGAGGGTCGCCTTAAATTGAGGTCTTACGGTAATTAATGCTTCAAATAATAGCCGCGTTTAGTAGAGTACGCAAAAAGCTACTTAGGCTTAGCTCGCCTTTTCTGCGAAACAAAGACTTCTTTGCAAAATCTGCCAAATTTTAAACCTTAGTTTTAATGCTACAAGTTTCCCTATGTACAAATTGTGATGCCTAAATCACCAGGTAAGACAAACTGATCAGCGACAGACACACACACGGACACACAGACACACTACTGTAACCGAGGCCGCCTACGCGCCGCCTCGGGTAGTGTCTTGGCTGAGATCCAGAAAAGGGGAACTTTTCCTCAATCCTTAATCTGTCCCACAGTATATATATCATGTTATAGGCTATAACTTATAGCGGGTAAACTGGGCAAATCATAGATTAAAGATTACCAATGGCATGCAATTAGCTTGATAGTCAGTCCCAGTACATCATTTGCACTTATAATGCCTGCAGCAATCGTCAAATTAAAAACTGCTAATATAATAGCCAAACTTACAGCTATATTATATATACGGTATCAATAATAATATGCAATTCCATAAAGAGAAAAATTTAATAGTGCGATAAAACCAACAGGTCATTCATTGACAACCATGAACAAACTTTACTTGTTGTATCACAGTGATGAGTGATGGCGAGATACTTGACCACTTCCCAGTGTTCACCTTTGTAGGCCAGAGAGAGTGGGGTGTCACCAGCCTTGTTGACTGTACCTGTACATGTACGAGTGTACTGAGTGATGCAGCAATTGATGTACCATAATTATGTACCAATGCTTACTTTTAGGATCACAATGATGCTGGTTCACAAGGTACTTGACTGTGTCCAAGTGGCCATTAGCACAGGCCAGAGAGAGTGGGGTGTCACCAGCATTGTTGACTGGCTCTGTGGAAGGCCACCATCAACAATGTAACAGCACCGATAAACACTTACTATTTGGATCAACATGCTTGTTGATGAGAGCCTTGACCATCTCCAAGTGACCACGGGAACACTCAAGGGAGAGAGGAGTGTCTCCAGCCTTATTCACTGCAACTGTGAATACAAGTAAATTGTGGACAGTAGAAAAAAGTTAACAGCACATGCATTGGTCCATGTATCGTACCCTCGTGAAAATACACCCACCATTTTCTAAGAACTTTATAGGCACAAGAAGGGACTGAGCATATTTTCCCAAACAGTGAGATTTTACTCGAATATAATTATAATATGCGTCCATCAAATATATACCACGGCCTCATATCGAGGTGGCTTTAATTGTAGTATCGTTCTATTTCACTGATAGCAGTTACCACAGACATGCAGTAAGTGACACAAAATACAATCTTTAGTTTAACAACATTAATAACATGGTAGGTAAAATTAATTTCGCTGAATACGTGAGAAGTATTCGTTGCTCATGATGTGATGGACACATTGTAGGTCATAAAAATTATTTCTAGATAGTTGTATTATATCAAGTACATTCTCTATACACAAGGAACAGCAAACCAATGAAGGCAAGGTATCCTGTAGACGCAATTGATATAATTGTTTGTAGATATAAAACAAATTCTGCTCTTGGTACCAGCAAAGAGTAGAGTCTAACCTTTGGTCTAACTAGCTACTCACTAAACTGCTTTGAACATTTAGCTACTTGCTCAAACTCATCATTCTGGGTGGGTGTCTTATGCAATTCTACTTGAAATTGTGAGAGTATAATATGGAAGAAACACGCAAACAAGATATATGGGCTAGTGGTGGATAGTGAAAGCAGGTTGAGTTGGCATGTCGATTGAGCTCCAGCAGCACTTCTCCAAAGTAATTCTTGTGAGTGTGAAGGAGTCAATTGTACACATGCACGCTGGAACAGTCTTCGATACGAATTAACTTCCCACCAGAGGACAAAACTCTCAAACTGTCCTTTATTCGGAGGTTAGTCAACTAGTCTAAGACAAGAATAATTTGCCTCTGTGGTGTAGATTGCTGCTCCGACCGTGAAACCATAATTATAGTTATGGAGTTACCCAAAGGTTAACATTTTAAGTGAACAACCAACTAATGAAAGGAAACTAAATTAAAACATCAAAATATTTACAGCATGGGCTACTATTCTCAAATTAATGTTCGTGACATGGATTACAACTTTACCACGGAATACAGTTAAAGAATGTTCACACAAATTAATGCCATCACTAAAAATAACTAGAGCACTAAAGTGCAAACCCCCGGCTGGTGACATGACATGATTATAAAGAAACCAGAAGAGTGATATAATACAGTGCATGTAGTGATGAATATCATGTATGACTGAATTAACTGTAGCACAGTAACTCAGGAGCTAAACCAGACTGGAGGCATGCTGAAACATTTGAAAACAGGGTTTTAGTGCACTGTGGACTAGGATCACAGCAATTATTGGCTTATGTTTCGAATAATAGCCGCATCTAGCTGGGCTACCGTAAGATCTCGGTTTAAATCAACATTTTTTAATAATTACGAAGCCAGAAGTCGGAGGTTGAAAAATTTTATTGAAGCTCTGGTGTCGCATATTTAGAGGGTCGCATCTAATTGGAGGTAACTTTATAGAGTCTACTTGCCTCGATTTTAGGCCGCTTAAAACACTGAGTTTCCAGTGGGCTACAATCGAGGCTAGGGATCGGAGTGGCTATATTTACCTCTATTTAGTGCTGATCACATGATCTCCAGCCAATCAGCTTATCTGAAAGTAGTCAGGTGACCATGGACTAAATAACTTAATCCACACTTAAGTGTGCTTTAAGTTGGTTTGTTAATGCACACTTTTTATCATAATACAAGCAGATTGAATCTGAATGTCATAATAATTATAATAATAATACAAGCAGATTGAATATGTACACAAGCAAAGCTGAAAAGTATGAATGTTATTGTTTCGACTTGTTTCATGTGTAGTAAGTGTACCGAATTGCTGACTTGACCATAGCATCGCTTTTTCGTCTGAAGAAATAGGTTCAGCTTGCTTCGAAGATGTACATACCTGTACCTAAGCCAGATCCAAATAATCGTTTCATCAAAGGTGCTTCGAATATCAAAGCTTTCCAAAAGAGCAAATTAGATACTCATTGCCATATAGTTTGTGCACAAAGTTTCCCATCCAGTAAGCCAGATCAGCTGGAGGCATATCCAGTAGTGGGATCGGGACTGTTGGTTAGCAGGAGAAATAAGTCGAGAACATGCCCAGTCAGTCCAGATAGCTTTAGATCGTATCTCCTTCTCCTTTGCATCAGTTACTGGATCTACAAATCTACTAAAACTTGCTATTACGTCTAGCTAGCTAGCTAGCCACCAGCAACTGCTTAAAAATGTAGCTAGATCTAGCTGCCACGAGGCTAGAGCTCACGTGACAGCACTAAATCCTTTAGAACACACCTAGCCAAGTCACGTGTTTTAATGCTGGTGCACTCGGATGGCCTCTCGGTTACGTAATGCACTCGGCTGTGCCTCGAGCACCACGTTAACCTCGAAGCCATCCTCGGCACGCAGATTAAAACACTTAATCTTGGCTAGGTGTGTTCTAAATAATACTTAGAACACGACATTAAAAAATAATTGTCAACGCAGCTGTCGCTCACTTTTAGAGGTCAGAAAATTGCCGAAGCTCCTGGGTGTCGCATATTTGGAGGGTCGCCTTAAATCGAGGTCTTACGGTAATTAATGCTTCAAATAATAGCCGCGTTTAGTAGAGTACGCAAAAAGCTACTTAGGCTTAGCTCGCCTTTTCTGCGAAACAAAGACTTCTTTGCAAAATCTGCCAAATTTTAAACCTTAGTTTTAATGCTACAAGTTTCCCTATGTACAAATTGTGATGCCTAAATCACCAGGTAAGACAAACTGATCAGCGACAGACACACACACGGACACACAGACACACTACTGTAACCGAGGCCGCCTACGCGCCGCCTCGGGTAGTGTCTTGGCTGAGATCCAGAAAAGGGGAACTTTTCCTCAATCCTTAATCTGTCCCACAGTATATATATCATGTTATAGGCTATAACTTATAGCGGGTAAACTGGGCAAATCATAGATTAAAGATTACCAATGGCATGCAATTAGCTTGATAGTCAGTCCCAGTACATCATTTGCACTTATAATGCCTGCAGCAATCGTCAAATTAAAAACTGCTAATATAATAGCCAAACTTACAGCTATATTATATATACGGTATCAATAATAATATGCAATTCCATAAAGAGAAAAATTTAATAGTGCGATAAAACCAACAGGTCATTCATTGACAACCATGAACAAACTTTACTTGTTGTATCACAGTGATGAGTGATGGCGAGATACTTGACCACTTCCCAGTGTTCACCTTTGTAGGCCAGAGAGAGTGGGGTGTCACCAGCCTTGTTGACTGTACCTGTACATGTACGAGTGTACTGAGTGATGCAGCAATTGATGTACCATAATTATGTACCAATGCTTACTTTTAGGATCACAATGATGCTGGTTCACAAGGTACTTGACTGTGTCCAAGTGGCCATTAGCACAGGCCAGAGAGAGTGGGGTGTCACCAGCATTGTTGACTGGCTCTGTGGAAGGCCACCATCAACAATGTAACAGCACCGATAAACACTTACTATTTGGATCAACATGCTTGTTGATGAGAGCCTTGACCATCTCCAAGTGACCACGGGAACACTCAAGGAAGAGAGGAGTGTCTCCAGCCTTATTCACTGCAACTGTGAATACAAGTAAATTGTGGACAGTAGAAAAAAGTTAACAGCACATGCATTGGTCCATGTATCGTACCCTCGTGAAAATACACCCACCATTTTCTAAGAACTTTATAGGCACAAGAAGGGACTGAGCATATTTTCCCAAACAGTGAGATTTTACTCGAATATAATTATAATATGCGTCCATCAAATATATACCACGGCCTCATATCGAGGTGGCTTTAATTGTAGTATCGTTCTATTTCACTGATAGCAGTTACCACAGACATGCAGTAAGTGACACAAAATACAATCTTTAGTTTAACAACATTAATAACATGGTAGGTAAAATTAATTTCGCTGAATACGTGAGAAGTATTCGTTGCTCATGATGTGATGGACACATTGTAGGTCATAAAAATTATTTCTAGATAGTTGTATTATATCAAGTACATTCTCTATACACAAGGAACAGCAAACCAATGAAGGCAAGGTATCCTGTAGACGCAATTGATATAATTGTTTGTAGATATAAAACAAATTCTGCTCTTGGTACCAGCAAAGAGTAGAGTCTAACCTTTGGTCTAACTAGCTACTCACTAAACTGCTTTGAACATTTAGCTACTTGCTCAAACTCATCATTCTGGGTGGGTGTCTTATGCAATTCTACTTGAAATTGTGAGAGTATAATATGGAAGAAACACGCAAACAAGATATATGGGCTAGTGGTGGATAGTGAAAGCAGGTTGAGTTGGCATGTCGATTGAGCTCCAGCAGCACTTCTCCAAAGTAATTCTTGTGAGTGTGAAGGAGTCAATTGTACACATGCACGCTGGAACAGTCTTCGATACGAATTAACTTCCCACCAGAGGACAAAACTCTCAAACTGTCCTTTATTCGGAGGTTAGTCAACTAGTCTAAGACAAGAATAATTTGCCTCTGTGGTGTAGATTGCTGCTCCGACCGTGAAACCATAATTATAGTTATGGAGTTACCCAAAGGTTAACATTTTAAGTGAACAACCAACTAATGAAAGGAAACTAAATTAAAACATCAAAATATTTACAGCATGGGCTACTATTCTCAAATTAATGTTCGTGACATGGATTACAACTTTACCACGGAATACAGTTAAAGAATGTTCACACAAATTAATGCCATCACTAAAAATAACTAGAGCACTAAAGTGCAAACCCCCGGCTGGTGACATGACATGATTATAAAGAAACCAGAAGAGTGATATAATACAGTGCATGTATAGTGATGAATATCATGTATGACTGAATTAACTGTAGCACAGTAACTCAGGAGCTAAACCAGACTGGAGGCATGCTGAAACATTTGAAAACAGGGTTTTAGTGCACAGTGGACTAGGATCACAGCAATTATTGGCTTATGTTTCGAATAATAGCCGCATCTAGCTGGGCTACCGTAAGATCTCGGTTTAAATCAACATTTTTTAATAATTACGAAGCCAGAAGTCGGAGGTTGAAAAATTTTATTGAAGCTCTGGTGTCGCATATTTAGAGGGTCGCATCTAATTGGAGGTAACTTTATAGAGTCTACTTGCCTCGATTTTAGGCCGCTTAAAACACTGAGTTTCCAGTGGGCTACAATCGAGGCTAGGGATCGGAGTGGCTATATTTACCTCTATTTAGTGCTGATCACATGATCTCCAGCCAATCAGCTTATCTGAAAGTAGTCAGGTGACCATGGACTAAATAACTTAATCCACACTTAAGTGTGCTTTAAGTTGGTTTGTTAATGCACACTTTTTATCATAATACAAGCAGATTGAATCTGAATGTCATAATAATTATAATAATAATACAAGCAGATTGAATATGTACACAAGCAAAGCTGAAAAGTATGAATGTTATTGTTTCGACTTGTTTCATGTGTAGTAAGTGTACCGAATTGCTGACTTGACCATAGCATCGCTTTTTCGTCTGAAGAAATAGGTTCAGCTTGCTTCGAAGATGTACATACCTGTACCTAAGCCAGATCCAAATAATCGTTTCATCAAAGGTGCTTCGAATATCAAAGCTTTCCAAAAGAGCAAACCAGATACTCATTGCCATATAGTTTGTGCACAAAGTTTCCCATCCAGTAAGCCAGATCAGCTGGAGGCATATGCAGTAGTGAGATCGGGACTGTTGGTTAGCAGGAGAAATAAGTCGAGAACATGCCCAGTCAGTCCAGATAGCTTTAGATCGTATCTCCTTCTCCTTTGCATCAGTTACTGGATCTACAAATCTACTAAAACTTGCTATTACGTCTAGCTAGCTAGCTAGCCACCAGCAACTGCTTAAAAATGTAGCTAGATCTAGCTGCCACGAGGCTAGAGCTCACGTGACAGCACTAAATCCTTTAGAACACACCTAGCCAAGTCACGTGTTTTAATGCTGGTGCACTCGGATGGCCTCTCGGTTACGTAATGCACTCGGCTGTGCCTCGAGCACCACGTTAACCTCGAAGCCATCCTCAGCACGCAGATTAAAACACTTAATCTTGGCTAGGTGTGTTCTAAATAATACTTAGAACACGACATTAAAAAATAATTGTCAACGCAGCTGTCGCTCACTTTTAGAGGTCAGAAAATTGCCGAAGCTCCTGGGTGTCGCATATTTGGAGGGTCGCCTTAAATTGAGGTCTTACGGTAATTAATGCTTCAAATAATAGCCGCGTTTAGTAGAGTACGCAAAAAGCTACTTAGGCTTAGCTCGCCTTTTCTGCGAAACAAAGACTTCTTTGCAAAATCTGCCAAATTTTAAACCTTAGTTTTAATGCTACAAGTTTCCCTATGTACAAATTGTGATGCCTAAATCACCAGGTAAGACAAACTGATCAGCGACAGACACACACACGGACACACAGACACACTACTGTAACCGAGGCCGCCTACGCGCCGCCTCGGGTAGTGTCTTGGCTGAGATCCAGAAAAGGGGAACTTTTCCTCAATCCTTAATCTGTCCCACAGTATATATATCATGTTATAGGCTATAACTTATAGCGGGTAAACTGGGCAAATCATAGATTAAAGATTACCAATGGCATGCAATTAGCTTGATAGTCAGTCCCAGTACATCATTTGCACTTATAATGCCTGCAGCAATCGTCAAATTAAAAACTGCTAATATAATAGCCAAACTTACAGCTATATTATATATACGGTATCAATAATAATATGCAATTCCATAAAGAGAAAAATTTAATAGTGCGATAAAACCAACAGGTCATTCATTGACAACCATGAACAAACTTTACTTGTTGTATCACAGTGATGAGTGATGGCGAGATACTTGACCACTTCCCAGTGTTCACCTTTGTAGGCCAGAGAGAGTGGGGTGTCACCAGCCTTGTTGACTGTACCTGTACATGTACGAGTGTACTGAGTGATGCAGCAATTGATGTACCATAATTATGTACCAATGCTTACTTTTAGGATCACAATGATGCTGGTTCACAAGGTACTTGACTGTGTCCAAGTGGCCATTAGCACAGGCCAGAGAGAGTGGGGTGTCACCAGCATTGTTGACTGGCTCTGTGGAAGGCCACCATCAACAATGTAACAGCACCGATAAACACTTACTATTTGGATCAACATGCTTGTTGATGAGAGCCTTGACCATCTCCAAGTGACCACGGGAACACTCAAGGGAGAGAGGAGTGTCTCCAGCCTTATTCACTGCAACTGTGAATACAAGTAAATTGTGGACAGTAGAAAAAAGTTAACAGCACATGCATTGGTCCATGTATCGTACCCTCGTGAAAATACACCCACCATTTTCTAAGAACTTTATAGGCACAAGAAGGGACTGAGCATATTTTCCCAAACAGTGAGATTTTACTCGAATATAATTATAATATGCGTCCATCAAATATATACCACGGCCTCATATCGAGGTGGCTTTAATTGTAGTATCGTTCTATTTCACTGATAGCAGTTACCACAGACATGCAGTAAGTGACACAAAATACAATCTTTAGTTTAACAACATTAATAACATGGTAGGTAAAATTAATTTCGCTGAATACGTGAGAAGTATTCGTTGCTCATGATGTGATGGACACATTGTAGGTCATAAAAATTATTTCTAGATAGTTGTATTATATCAAGTACATTCTCTATACACAAGGAACAGCAAACCAATGAAGGCAAGGTATCCTGTAGACGCAATTGATATAATTGTTTGTAGATATAAAACAAATTCTGCTCTTGGTACCAGCAAAGAGTAGAGTCTAACCTTTGGTCTAACTAGCTACTCACTAAACTGCTTTGAACATTTAGCTACTTGCTCAAACTCATCATTCTGGGTGGGTGTCTTATGCAATTCTACTTGAAATTGTGAGAGTATAATATGGAAGAAACACGCAAACAAGATATATGGGCTAGTGGTGGATAGTGAAAGCAGGTTGAGTTGGCATGTCGATTGAGCTCCAGCAGCACTTCTCCAAAGTAATTCTTGTGAGTGTGAAGGAGTCAATTGTACACATGCACGCTGGAACAGTCTTCGATACGAATTAACTTCCCACCAGAGGACAAAACTCTCAAACTGTCCTTTATTCGGAGGTTAGTCAACTAGTCTAAGACAAGAATAATTTGCCTCTGTGGTGTAGATTGCTGCTCCGACCGTGAAACCATAATTATAGTTATGGAGTTACCCAAAGGTTAACATTTTAAGTGAACAACCAACTAATGAAAGGAAACTAAATTAAAACATCAAAATATTTACAGCATGGGCTACTATTCTCAAATTAATGTTCGTGACATGGATTACAACTTTACCACGGAATACAGTTAAAGAATGTTCACACAAATTAATGCCATCACTAAAAATAACTAGAGCACTAAAGTGCAAACCCCCGGCTGGTGACATGACATGATTATAAAGAAACCAGAAGAGTGATATAATACAGTGCATGTAGTGATGAATATCATGTATGACTGAATTAACTGTAGCACAGTAACTCAGGAGCTAAACCAGACTGGAGGCATGCTGAAACATTTGAAAACAGGGTTTTAGTGCACTGTGGACTAGGATCACAGCAATTATTGGCTTATGTTTCGAATAATAGCCGCATCTAGCTGGGCTACCGTAAGATCTCGGTTTAAATCAACATTTTTTAATAATTACGAAGCCAGAAGTCGGAGGTTGAAAAATTTTATTGAAGCTCTGGTGTCGCATATTTAGAGGGTCGCATCTAATTGGAGGTAACTTTATAGAGTCTACTTGCCTCGATTTTAGGCCGCTTAAAACACTGAGTTTCCAGTGGGCTACAATCGAGGCTAGGGATCGGAGTGGCTATATTTACCTCTATTTAGTGCTGATCACATGATCTCCAGCCAATCAGCTTATCTGAAAGTAGTCAGGTGACCATGGACTAAATAACTTAATCCACACTTAAGTGTGCTTTAAGTTGGTTTGTTAATGCACACTTTTTATCATAATACAAGCAGATTGAATCTGAATGTCATAATAATTATAATAATAATACAAGCAGATTGAATATGTACACAAGCAAAGCTGAAAAGTATGAATGTTATTGTTTCGACTTGTTTCATGTGTAGTAAGTGTACCGAATTGCTGACTTGACCATAGCATCGCTTTTTCGTCTGAAGAAATAGGTTCAGCTTGCTTCGAAGATGTACATACCTGTACCTAAGCCAGATCCAAATAATCGTTTCATCAAAGGTGCTTCGAATATCAAAGCTTTCCAAAAGAGCAAATTAGATACTCATTGCCATATAGTTTGTGCACAAAGTTTCCCATCCAGTAAGCCAGATCAGCTGGAGGCATATCCAGTAGTGGGATCGGGACTGTTGGTTAGCAGGAGAAATAAGTCGAGAACATGCCCAGTCAGTCCAGATAGCTTTAGATCGTATCTCCTTCTCCTTTGCATCAGTTACTGGATCTACAAATCTACTAAAACTTGCTATTACGTCTAGCTAGCTAGCTAGCCACCAGCAACTGCTTAAAAATGTAGCTAGATCTAGCTGCCACGAGGCTAGAGCTCACGTGACAGCACTAAATCCTTTAGAACACACCTAGCCAAGTCACGTGTTTTAATGCTGGTGCACTCGGATGGCCTCTCGGTTACGTAATGCACTCGGCTGCGCCTCGAGCACCACGTTAACCTCGAGGCCATCCTCGGCACGCAGATTAAAACACTTAATCTTGGCTAGGTGTGTTCTAAATAATACTTAGAACGCGACATTAAAAAATAATTGTCAACGCAGCTGTCGCTCACTTTTAGAGGTCAGAAAATTGCCGAAGCTCCTGGGTGTCGCATATTTGGAGGGTCGCCTTAAATCGAGGTCTTACGGTAATTAATGCTTCAAATAATAGCCGCGTTTAGTAGAGTACGCAAAAAGCTTCTTAGGCTTAGCTCGCCTTTTCTGCGAAACAAAGACTTCTTTGCAAAATCTGCCAAATTTTAAACCTTAGTTTTAATGCTACAAGTTTCCCTATGTACAAATTGTGATGCCTAAATCACCAGGTAAGACAAACTGAGCGACAGACACACACACGGACACACAGACACACTACTGTAACCGAGGCCGCCTATGCGCCGCCTCGGGTAGTGTCTTGGCTGAGATCCAGAAAAGGGGAACTTTTCCTCAATCCTTAATCTGTCCCACAGTATATATATCATGCTATATAGGCTACAACTTATAGCGGGTAAACTGGGCAAATCATGGATTAAAGATTACCAATGGCATGCAATTAGCTTGATAGTCAGTCCCAGTACATCATTTGCACTTATAATGCCTGCAGCAATCGTCAAATTAAAAACTGCTAATAATAGCCAACTTTACAGCTATATTATATATACGGTATCAATAATAATATGCAATTCCATAAAGAGAAAAATTTAATAGTGCGATAAAACCAACAGGTCATTCATTGACAACCATGAACAAACTTTACTTGTTGTATCACAGTGATGAGTGATGGCGAGATACTTGACCACTTCCCAGTGTCCAATTTTGTAGGCCAGAGAGAGTGGGGTGTCACCAGCCTTGTTGACTGTACCTGTACATGTACGAGTGTACTGAGTGATGCAGCAATTGATGTACCATAATTATGTACCAATGCTTACTTTTAGGATCACAATGATGCTGGTTCACAAGATACTTGACTGTGTCCAAGTGGCCATTAGCACAGGCCAGAGAGAGTGGGGTGTCACCAGCCTTGTTGACTGGCTCTGTGGAAGACCACCATCAACAACGTAACAGCACTGATAAACACTTACTATTTGGATCAACATGCTTGTACATACACCACATGCATTGGTTTATTATTGTGTTTGAAACCTCTAAAGATAATAATAGTGCGTAGTAGCAAAATAGAATAATTATAACTCATTAAGTATGCCTCACACAAATATTAGTATAATAGTATGGCTATACGTCAAGTGCTATTAACCTAGCTTGCCAGTGCTTGCTATGAGTGCTATTAATCCCTTATTGCACGAGTAGCCATAATTATACATTGATTGTTAATCGTTTGTGATGCAGTTTTAAGGACATTTTTAGCTGCAGCTTTAGTAAACAATTTGCTGTGGCCGTTATTCGAACGTGGGGTCGTCAAGGCAGTAATTGCACATCGTATGACGACGTGCAATTACTAACTTGACGACGTAAATTTTCGTGAGGTGAGTTTTTCGAGGGTGGACAGAAGACGCGGAAATTAAAATTGAGCCCACGCACCTGTATTTCACATGCAAAGCTATTGGTGGGTGCGGTTTCCTGGCATTGAAAATGCGAATATTAGAACCCACGAACATTTCTGCTGAGGGCTCTGAAGCCAAATAGTGAAAATTTGCACTCGCAAAAATTCCCTCTATACAGTAGAGTAAGGCATCTATATTCAGACACAATGCATGTTCAGACACTCATTCTGAAAAAACAAGCAGTGATAAAAATTTTCTTTTGCACCATCTGATCAAGCATGTGTTACTATGAATGTATTCAAAAAAGAATTGATAA
This sequence comes from Halichondria panicea, assembly GCF_963675165.1. Taxonomy (NCBI): domain Eukaryota; kingdom Metazoa; phylum Porifera; class Demospongiae; order Suberitida; family Halichondriidae; genus Halichondria; species Halichondria panicea. The sequence continues at coordinate 6,713,803 of NC_087381.1, read as the reverse complement.
ATATCAACTACTAAGTCTTCAAGAGCTGAAAATGTGCTATTGTCTGATAAACGGTAAGAACAGACAAAAAAATCGATGGTTGTTGTTTTTTCATGGACATACAAGCGTTTTGCAACTCTAACTTTAGGGGTTTTCTTGTTTAGTTATTGTCCTTACAATCGATGGTTCAAAAGAAAATTTTTTATCACTGCTTGTTTCCTTGGAATGAGTGTCTGAACATGCATATAGATGCCTTACTCTACTTCATACTATACAGTATACCCACTAATTATTAACCCGAGGCGCGTGGGCGGCCACGGGTTATAGTAGTCGTTTGGTTTGTTACCCGAGGCGCGCGTGGGCGGCCACGGGTATAGTAGTCCGTTGGTCTGTTTGTTTGTTTGTTTGTAATGTGTGAGTCTACTCACCTGCATGCCATGGCACTGCGTTTACAGCATGGATAGCCTTCATACAACAAGTTATTAATTTTAATAGTGGCAGAATTTCATGTTAAACCTTCGTTGTCAAATAAAAACAAGCAAAAGCTAAGAAGCTTGTGACTGGGTCTGCTTACCTGGATGCTCTAGCACTGCGTTTACAGCATGGGTAGCCTCCACACAACAAGTCAGTACTTCTAATAGTGGCAGCTTTCGGTGTTAAAGCTTCGTTGTCTAATAAAAGCGAACAAAATGTAGCTTGAACAGAACTTGCACATGCGTTACTTATAACTGAAGTGATCCTGTACCAGGTCCAGAAACAATGGAACAGGGTCACTAAAGTAGAAAGCTGTATATACCAGGAACAATATTGGAACAGGGTCACTAAACCAGAAAGCTTGCTTTAGCTGACTGGGATCCATGCAGGACCTGGAGCCATACTTCTCTGAGACTCTAGGCTTCTTTGCTGTGATCCTAATCCACAGTGCATATATTTATAGTACTACTACCTGTTCTCAAATGTTTCAGCATGCCTCCAGTCTGGTTTAGTTTTATTGCTCCTGAGTTGCTGTGCAAGTCATGCATGATGATGATATAACAACATCACTATATGCACTGCATTATATCAGTCTTCTGGTTTCTTTATAATCATGTCACCAGCCGAGGGTTTGCACTTTAGTGCTCTAGTTTGTTTGTTTGTTTGTTTGTTTGTGACAGGTGAATCTACTCACCTGGATGCCACAGCACTGCGTTTACAGCATGGATAGCCTTCATACAACAAGTTATTAATTTTAATAGTGGCAGAATTTCATGTTAAACCTTCGTTGTCAAATAAAAACGAGCAAAAGCTAAGAAGCTTGTGACTGGGTCTGCTTACCTGGATGCTCTAGCACTGCGTTTACAGCATGGGTAGCCTCCACACAACAAGTCAGTACTTGGTATCACAGTATATATATTATAGTATATATATATATTATAGTGGCAGCTTTCGGTGTTAAAGCTTCGTTGTCTAATAAAAGCAAGCAAAATGTAGCTTGAACAGAACTTGCGGTACCCAACTTGCACATGCGTTACTTATAACTGAAGTGATCCTGTACCAGGTCCAGAAACAATGGAACAGGGTCACTAAAGTAGAAAGCTGTATATACCAGGAACAATGGAACAGGGTCACTAAAGTAGAAAGCTTGCTTTAGCTGACTGGGATCCATGCAGGACCTGGAGCCGTACTTCTCTGAGACTCCAGGCTTCTTTGCTGTGATCCTAATCCACAGTGCATATATCTATAGTACTACTATCTGTTCTCAAATGTTTCAGTAGGCCTCCAGTCTGGTTTAGTTTTATTGCTCCTGAGTTGCTGTGCAAGTCATGCATGATGATGATAACAACATCACTATAATTATGCACTGCATTATATCAGTCTTCCGGTTTCTTTATAATCATGTCACCAGCCGAGGGTTTGCACTTTAGTGCTCTAGTTTTGTATTGTTTTTCTTCTGTTTGAGATGTTGTGCTCTTGACTTTCGGTTAAAACTTTTAAAACAAACCATATGATTACGTAGATAATACAGTTACAAAATCGATGTTGTAAAGTTGGACATAATTTCAAAGTTTTGGTTCAACCTATCACACTAGTAACAATATTGCAGTAATAATAATTAGCGTTGATCTTTGGTTAGGGGGGTGGGAAAAGTATTGCTATACGAAGTTTTTGCACAAGGGTATTATTTTTGACTCGATAATATGAAGAGTTTTAGCATTGCATAGCTAAAATATCACGTTCACTTTTAATCAATTTAGTGAGGCTAGTTAGACTAAAGGTTAGACTCTATATACTCTTTGCTGGTACCAAGAGAAGACTTCTCTCAATCTCAGAACAATTAAAGTCAATCTGATTCACCCCTTTTTGCTGTTTTCTAGAGGATTTGCGATGGGCGTGGGACTTCCTAAATGTATTGGGAATGTAATGATATTCATAGCATTCTTGGTTCAGATGCGTGTTTCCATCACGTGAACTACAGGTGGCATTTGATAATTCTCTCAGAAGCAGCCACTACTGCCAGCCCTACACTCGACTACCGATATCTGTGAGAAACTATTGTGACAGCTCTTGCTCGGGCATACTTAAATCTCAACAGTGATAGATGTTTCAAGGTGCAAGGAGTTTGGCAGGACACTAATAAGGCAAGATTGAAGCAGATGACAAGAACACAGTTACTGCTTTGTCACAATGTATGGCTGCACTAGTAAAGATCCTTGATGGTGTTCTGAAAGAGGCATCTAGTCTAACAGGCTGTGATTTGCAAAGGGGGAGAGCATGGAGTAAATTTCATCAATTGAGATACAGCACTACTAATTTTGCAGGTTACATTAGTTGCTGTTCCTCGTGATTTCATTAGGAAAAGTACGTAACTCCACTTCAAACCATAATAGGTCTACGTCAAAACCACAGTCAGGTTGTATAACTATAATATACTGGGAAATCTGAAGTTTGCAACGAATAACATTATAGTGATGATTATCACTAATGTTATTCATTGCCTTTCCTAGGTTACTATCAGCATTGTTATTGCTAACACCTTGAACCTGGAGAGGGAGTACCGTATGCATGTGCTCGATCAGAGGCCGCGCTTGTATAAAGGCCGCACTCAAATAGTAGCCTCCCTTGCTAGAAAAATGAAACATTTAGTAGCCGCTCTCAAATAGTAGCCTCAGTGAACAGTGACTCTAGCATTTCTGCACGTTGCAGCCAAAAAAATTATTAATACTAGCAGCTAGCTATATGTACGTAGCTGCTGGTTACAGGTCGCAGCTTGTTAGTGCTTCACAAAGACTTTCTCATGGCAGAGTTCAAGTTTATGCAGGTGAAAATAACTTTTGATGACAAACTAAAGGTTGTTGAATTAACTGGAGCTAATAAATGCTGCTCTTGAACATTGGTCTCTCTCGAATTGTAGCCTCCTCTTCCAGCAAAATGAAACATTTAGTAGCCGCGGCTCCTGATCAAGCATATACGGTATTTGTGACGAAAGAGTACCTCAAGAAATTGTTTTTTCCTTTCACTCTTATATAGACAAGCTCTACTTATTTGCTTTTTGTTTGCCTAAGCCCCCAGTTAGTTATTAATAATAACTATAATATTAAAATGAGCCTCGATCATGTTGATAAGCGATTATTGTGGGCTCAGTCTAACTATAGGAGTGAGCATGAAACTTTTTCTTGACGTACCTATTTCACCTTTTGGATTGAGGCCCATAGTTTCCACGAGACGCTTGACACAGTCCAGCCAGCCATAGAATGCACTCACTGACAGAGCACTCTCACATTCCCCTGCAGTTGGTATTGTTAGCATCATTGATTAAGACAGCATACAATTGTTAAGTTTACTTGTATTGTACAGTGCAGACGTGAATACAGACAAATAGAGTAAACAAACGATTATCGAACACGTTCTATTTTCTATTTTCGAACTCTTGTTATTGAGGACAGCGGCTCAGAGCACTAAGCTGATAGTACCTATATAGGTATAGACTAGGTAAGGCTCTATTCAAGTCCGAACCCACGATCAACAAAAGCTTCCTCGGCGGAGTGATCATGACAAGGCCAAACAATCAACTATTGGAACAGATTTAGTTCAAACATAGCCACGAATCTTCGCTCTCTCTCTCTTGTATCGACAGAAGGCTCTAAACAGCTAGCTACAATGCATAACTGTAATCTACAACTATATAGTAAAGTATATGTACAGCTCTGGCTTCGAGGTCTAACTGCAAGCCGTTAGACAATGGAGGCATCTTGAAAAAGTGCAGTAGTGCCATCAAAATCCAAACGATTAATACCTTTTCTTTAGAATTTCCAGTGTAGCATGACGTAAAACTGCAACTTAGGAAAAAATGGAGAAAAGGTATTAATCGTTCGGATTTTGATGGCACTACTGCACTTTTTCAAGAGGCCACCATTGTCTAGTGGCTTGCAGTCAGACCTCGAAACCAGAGCTGTACATAGTTTACTTGTTGTAAATTACGGTCATCCATTGTAGCTACCTCTTTAGAGCGCCTTCTGTTGATACGAGAGAGAGAGAGAGTTCGAAAAATCGTGGCTATGTTGGAACTAGAATAGTTGAATGTTTGGCCTTGTCACTCCACTTAGTGCTCTGAGCTGCTGTCCTCGAGAACAAGCATTCGAAAATGATAATCGGTTGTTTACTCTACAGCAAAAGAGAAAAAGTCTACACAAGCTTGCAGTACGGAGTAGTTTCCCATACAAGAATGTTAGTAATAAATAAAACAGGAGCAATCATTTACTGACCTTGCATAGTGCACACTCTTTCTGCCAACTTGTACTCTCCAATGCTCACTAGAGCTTCCACAATATCCTTCCACTGCATGTCAATATTCTTGATTTTGGCTGCCTGGAGAGTTGCTGCTGTGGGATGTTGGCTCTTCTTTATGGTTTCCAGTTGGTGATTACCCAATCCCAAGCGAACACCAAGTTGAAGCCATTGGTCACATTCCAGCTGACTCAGCTGTTCCAGTGTTGGGTACGAGGACAGATGATCTACATAATAGTTAGAAAAGGTAGTAGCCAAAGGCCAAAGTAGTAGCCAAAGGCCAAAGGGGCTCATGTAGTATATAATTATGGAGTGTACTGAGAAGGCATACCTGAGGCATTGTCATTGTCTAGTCATACACTGCATGTGGTATTGTACTGTACAAGTAAACTGCCGGAGGGCAATAATATAAACTATGGATGCAAATGTTGCTAGATCGAGGTTATAGACATTGTGACCAATTATATTACACTATTTACAATAATATAAATTAATACATTCCCAACATGCACCTTCAAAGAAACTGATCACTAATTAACTGCATGAGATTTAACACATATGGAAGGTGCATGAACGGCATCACACGGAAACCACTGATCTAGCTGTACTGACCAAGCAACTCACTAGATACCTACTGACTATACTGTGTACAACAGCTGATGGTCAACTCACCTCTAGGTCCAGGCTGGAACCACTCCACATATTCAGCCAAGGCATGGTACCCCTTCCCTCTGGCCATATAAACAGCAGTATGTCCATCTATGTTCTTGATATCTGCATGGTTGGTTGAACAGGAGCACATGAACTGACAGTACATGTGGTTTACTGTGCTAGCACTCACCCAGACATTGACACAACATACAAACAAGGCAAACCAATGACAAAATATTTTGGATGCTTTGGAAAATATCTCTAAAATAAGGTAAGGGAATATAAATTATTTATATCCCGTTGCTACGTTGTTGCCAAGTGCAATATGAAGCATATTGCACTGCTGAAAGTCATATTGCACTGACCGCAAAGTCATATTGCACTGACCGCAAAACGCCCCTCTGGCAATTAGACAGACAATAATATTAAATTAAAATTAAATTAATACGCATGAGAAATAACAAGTATCAAAGTATGTCCAGCCATGCAGGAATGAATGTTCAGCACTGCTGGAGTTTCTTCTTGCAACCGTGCAGGTTTTAAAATTGTCCAAGATTCATTTTGTGGAAGATTCTGTGTTCCTAGATCGACCTAGTCCTCGACATCGTGATGCATGTCAATTCTGCTTCACCGTAGCACTAGAAGTGGCTCTTTTTGCTGGGGGCATGAGCTGTTTTGCAGCAGTGTAGAAGCGAGCTTTCTTGGCTTGGTTATGAGGCCGAGCGTAGACCAGCAGCTAGTATTCACTGAGTAGTGGGGTGGGGCTGTTTTTTTGCAGCAGTAAGTGGGGCGGGGCTGTTTTGCAGCACCAGAAGTGGGGTGGGGCTGTTTTGCAGATTTCAGTTGAAACTCCAACAATTTTGTGTCAAGCCATTCGTCGGTCATGCCAATCTTATACGCTGCAGATACTGGCGTCTAGAAGAGAGAAGAGATGGAGCTGTGTCTAGAGTTGTCTCTGTCTTTTTTTGTGCTGTTTATATATATTGTGTTACTAGGACAGTGTTATGTTGCTATGCCCTCGGGATATAAACTAGTTATAACACGTGCACTCGGGCTGCATGGCATATATTGCACTCAGCCCTCGGGGCTGGCGCCCTCGTGCTTCAGTGCAATATATTCCATACATCCCTTGTGCCCGTGTTATAACTATAACATATATATAAAATATAAAAACAATGTTATGGTTTGTATACAATAGATACGTAAACATCATTAACAGTATAAAATTGTAACTTTACAAAATGCAATTAAATTATATAATTATTCTTCAAGTCGCCAAACTTATAATGTTGTCAAATTTTTCCGCTGTACTTGTATTTCCATAATGAGATAACCCTGTACCTACCAGACCATGAAACATGCTAAAAAGTGTTTGTAAGTACGTTACATAGTGGCCACCATTAATTGTAGAATGACTTCTCAAATGTACCTACTGTGAAGCTTTGCTAGCTACAATGGTGGTCACTGCCACACACCTGAACAAGATGATGACAGACACCTACTAACACAGCTGGACTAACACCCAGGCTCACCTGTGGGACAGTGGTGCTCCAGTAACAGCTTAGCAATGTCCTTCCTGTTGTAGAGACATGCCGAGTGTAAGGGGGTCCAACCAGTGTTAGTTGTAGCAGCTACAATGGCTCCAAACTTGATTAGTAGTTCTGCACTGCGGAGATAGTTGTTAATACATGCCCAGTGTAGTGGAGTCTCTCCATGCTGCACTGTAGTGTAGTAGTCACTGATGTTGGGTGGAGCTCCTCTCTGTAGCAGCTCAAGCACTTTTTGGTAACGGCCATCATAACTAGCATAGTAGAGTTGTTGAGCAAGGTTGTCACTATGGGGAGATAAGATGAGTGCAGCCATCATTGATTAGTTAGTGTTTGGGTGTGCATGTGATAATGTTGTGGTAAATGTACGATACACAATAGCCGTGAAGTGTCTGTAACCATGCCAACTGATATTAATAGCTGAGTGAAACAACAGTGGTGTCATGCACTAACCTCATTTCAGACAGTGGCTTGCTTCCAATGTCTCTGTAATCTCACTAGCTTACTCAAGGCTTGCATACGATCAATATCATCAGTAGCAGCCACAGCTTTAGTGATAGTAACAACTCTCAACTTCTGCAATTAATACACAATAGATTCACAAAGTGTGTGTTGACTCAAGGGGGAGGATTGGTGAGCAATTCATACCAAGTGCCAATGATGATCACCTCATAATAGTGACGGCTTAGTCTCAAAAGTGGATGGATCAGACCAATGTACTCCTGATCAGACCTGTATAGTAAATACATTTATGATCATGTAACTGTTGATATTCGAACAACAGGTGTGCAACAAGTACATAGTATCTGAACCCACTGGTCATCTAAGCCATCCAGTTCCAGATAACACAAGATAGTATTCAGTAACAAAACCACGATTGATTGAGTACTAGCACATAATTATTAGCAATTTACCTGATTCTTGTATAAAGTAGCTTCTCACCAACTCTATATAGATCTACACAACACTCAGACTGACAGTAATTATGATTGGTCAAATCATCGTTGGTCACTACACACTACTATAGTATACCAAACATGGTCACGAACCACTAAAACCAACAACCCACATCTAAGAATGACAACAATGCACAAACCTGCAACCCAACACCAGCTCACATTATACATATTCACGGGATGCCATGCACTTATACTCGATTCTCAGTGGAGACCATAATAATCAATTTGATAAATAATTATTGTTCTCATGAATGGATGGGATGCGTTACAAATACTAGCTATAATAATCAATTCTTAGTAGATTTTATCATTAATTTTCTAACTCGTGTGAATGACCATAAGAAGTATTCTTGTCTAAAGGTAAGATATAGTAATAGGTAAGATATAGTATACATGCAGTGACCTCAAGGCTAACACATCAGGGACTAGGCAATAAACTCTTAGTATACACTAGCCTCGATATCCCAGGCCACTCTTCATCAGGGATGTTCTCTTCAGGTGAGGTTATAGTGAAGGAGGCTAAGTATACACATACTTCACACGACACAGGATACACTCAACACCATAAAGTCATTACAGGCTTCTGGACTATCATTCAGCACACACAATGTATACCTCACAACAGCGCAAACACTTTCACAGAGTCATAAAGTAAGTATAGTATAGCCCAACGCTGTTGTAAACTGTAAGGGAGCATGTTATCAACTTGTCAATGTTGATATTGGATTCTGTGGTAGATTGGATAGTGTATCCTTTGAAGTTTTGCTGAGCTGTTCAATTAGGACACTTGAACACCAGGTATATAGCATGTAGGACAGAGTGTACTACATGCAGTATAGTAGTTCAAGATTGTTGGCAAAATAATGGTTTGATTATCATGCACCTATAAATTAATGATAGAAATGAACTATCCGTATCAGGAGCACATACCTGACCGTATATATAGCTGGTGATTTCCGGGGGGCAAAATATTCGTCGTTGAACATTGGAACGAATATTTACCCACATGCAATTGAAGCGACCTTGCCCACCTTTACCTGCAGTGCAAGTAGCAACCACGAAAATATTATCCACGCAAACTGACTAAATTGCTCAACATGAATATTTTTCCCCTGAAAATTCGCCACTATTATACACAATTATTTGACAAGACTTGTACAATGGTGAGGGCAAAGGTTAGTGTCTTGCTACTGCCAGTGACGATGTCTCCAATCATATCCTTGCAAACACAAGTAATAATAATTATACTGTGCATGATGATACTATTTGTAATAACTATGATGATATTTGATAACAGGTATATCAAGTCATAGAGCACAGGACAGCACAGAACTGGGCTAGCACAAATTTATCACGTAGAACATACAAAGACAGGAAACAAGTACAAACAGCTATTATAGGAAACACCAATATACTAATATCATCTAACAGTATATACAGTCACGCACTAGTAAACTGCATTGTTGTTGAAAGATGCTTTCATAATAGCTAGAACCCAAACAGACAAAACACACATCTTTACTTAGTGCCAAAACTAGCTACAAACTGGCAACAATCACAAACAGTATTTATACATGTACCTGGTTGTAAGTATCCAATATAGACATACACACACTAGCTTCTCATTCTGTAGGCAGCCATGAACAAAGGTGTGACTAGCTAGATATGCATTGTCATTGTAAGCACACCTGTGGCTGTGATCCTGTCATAAAAAAAATATTTGGTTCACTTGCAACACCAGCCGCCTCAGGGAAAGTTAGTGATCTCTTTGGCTAGATCCTGGACCATCCCTAAGTCTATAAGAGTGTTTGTGCATGCTGGTGTATAGGAGGCTATGATACGTACTGGTGTGTAGCTAGAGTGCAGTAGAGGCCTCACCTGTGCATGTATAGGAGGCTATATATAATACGTATATACTGGTGTATAGAGTGCAGTAGAGGCCTCACCTGTGTATGTATAGGAGGCTATGATACATACTGGTGTGTAGAGTGCAGTAGAGGCCTCACCTGTGCATGTAAAGGAGGCTATGATACATACTGGTGTGTAGAGTGCAGTAGAGGCCTCAACTGTGCATGTATAGGAGGCTATATGATACATACTGGTGTATATAGAGTGCAGTAGAGGCCTCACCTGCATGTGCATGAATAGGAGGCTGTAATACATACTGGTGTGTAGAGTGCAGTAGAGGCCTCACCTGTGCATGTATATAGGAGGCTATGATACATACTGTTGTGTAGAGTGCAGTAGAGGCCTCACCTGTGTGTATATAGGAGGCTATGATACATACTGGTGTGTAGAGTGCAGTAGAGGCCTCACCTGTGCATGTATAGGAGGCTATGATACATATACTGGTGTATAGAGTGCAGTAGAGTCCTCACCTGTGCATGTATAGGAGGCTATATGATACATACTGGTGTGTAGAGTGCAGTAGAGGCCTCACCTGTGTAGGAGGCTATATGATACATACTGGTGTGTAGAGTGCAGTAGAGGCCTCACCTGTGCATGTATAGGAGGCTATGATACATATACTGGTGTGTAGAGTGCAGTAGAGGCCTCACCTGTGCATGTATAGGAGGCTATGATACATACTGGTGTGTAGAGTGCAGTAGAGGCCTCACCTGTGCATGTATAGGAGGCTATGATACATACTGGTGTGTAGAGGCCTCACCTGTGCATGTATAGGAGGCTATGATACATACTGGTGTGTAGAGTGCAGTAGAGGCCTCACTTGTGCATGTATAGGAGGCTATGACACATACTGGTGTGTAGAGTGCAGTAGAGGCCTCACCTGTGCATGTATAGGAGGCTGTAATACATACTGGTAGAACTTCGATTATCCGACACCTTTGTTCCAGAGGCAGGTTGATCCACCTCAGAGGAGGCGTGGTGGTGCAGCTCTAGCGAACACTAATTATCCACCCACTCAGTGTGGTTGGAGGAGGTCAAACATCACTTGAGGGTTGACTATTTACATTCCAGGCCAGATTGTATTACGTTTTTTTGTAGAACATGACTGGATTTGTGGTTAGCTGTTTGTTTCAAATTGTTGATCATAATAATCCAATTAACTGCAGGCGGTTTAACTGACACTGCACACTCAGCAATTTTACTACATGTGACGTGCTTATATATAATATCCAGCGTCGAGTTTGTATAAGTGTGTTTGTATGTGGACAGTCGTGTAACAATAATATTATGTTGGGTAATTACAGCTGATGACATTGGTACATGGTGGTGGTATCAACGGCCTCGATTCCAGACAAACAAGTGGGCGGCGTATAATCGAGCAAAATTGTTTAGGTAAAGATCTATAACACAACAAGTATTAAACAGTCCTCTCTATACATTGTATACAATTTGGATAATAAAAAGCACACATACAAGAATGTCCATTGTGTACAAGAGTCCTACACACATAGCTCTAGCTTTACAGTCAGTCACTCTCAGCACTCATAGATCATTGGGTCTGCATGTAAAGAAAGCACTAGTGACTCAAGCAGTACATGACTACAGGCTGGTATAATTATATGGAGCTGGAAATTAATGAGCTAGCATACTGTCTGTATACAACAAGCTTGTATGTTGGCAATTACCTTTTCTTTCAAGTACTGACAGATCTTGGTAGCAATCTCTTCCTTCCTCAGATCCAATAAGATCTTAATCAGTGCTCTGAAGGTTGCTTCGCTGGGTTCGTGACCCCTCCAGATTGACAAACAGTTGATCACTGCCACTTGATTGCCACTAACTTGAGCGATTTTCTTTACGTCAGCTTGTTCATTTCCAGTCAACTCAAGTCGGTGGATGTAGTTTTCAAAATCATCAAAGTGTGTAGATATGAGGGCGGTGTCTTTGTCCTTGATTTCTCTATCCAACTGCTCGTAAGTGACTCCATGCTTGACCATCAACTCATGGAGGCTGGTAGTCCCTGGATCCTATACACATAACATGTTGAAGAAATATTAGTACCGAAACAAATATAATTATGGTCTGGGGAAAGCTGTACGTATATAAAATAAGAAGCACTCATTAAAGTGGAGCCAAAGAGATCGAAAGATATGATAGGATTTTTACACATGTACGGACAACGCACCATTTGCTGATCACCACTGATACTGAACATTGTGGGATCAATATCATCATGAGCCACACCAGCTAGGTCCTGTATGTACATGAGTGAAAGTTCATTTAATTTAGCTATAAGTATTTCCACTCACCAAAGGGTTTCTCCCAGTGAAGACGCTGTACTTGTTGAGAGTCTCCCTCAGACAGTTGTAAGTTCCCTCAGTCTCACTCCTCCACGTCTCAAGGGCCTGGACCACCTCCTGCCTGGGACTGACTGACTGAATTTTGACAATGGAAGGCCTCAGGATTCTTTTGTACATGCGACTGTTTCGAACTACTTGATCCTGTTCTTCACTGTCAGGGTCAGAAATTTGGCTGGAAAAATATGAAATGAAAGCTCTGGAGATTTTCTCATCTTTCTTGGGATTTTTGTCACTGTGGATACACTGTATGGTGGGTTGATCCAGGCCAGCGTACAGTTCAAACTGTAAAAGGTGCTTGAAGGCAAAGGCAACTTGTTGTGTTGATTTTATTGTGCCTCTGTTGGAGGAGACAGCTGCTGCAATATCTTTGATGTTGACCAATGGGAGGTCAGAGGGATTTTTCAGAGGATGCTTGACAACTTCATCTGGATCAATCACTGATTCAATCACATTCACATTGCGGCCAAAACATTCAACAGTCTCACGGATTGTGCTCACAATTCTGGAGCGATGAATCAAACCTTCAGGTCTAACTGTGTCTGAGCGCATTTTCAGAACAAGAGATCGGCCATTTTCAGCAAGCTCAAGGTGTGCGGTGATCCCATCATCGTTGCACCAGTAGATCCCATTCTTCCATACAGAGCAGAATTTTTGAAGGGAAGGGACATTGTGCAATACTTTGCTAGCAGGGGCAAGGCGGAACGTGAACACTATCCTCAGAATGAGGACCTGAAGGCAGCGAGGATCGAAAAACTCGGTATCTTGAGAGGTTTCAAGTATCCAACCAAAGTGGTACTTAACGCTTTGAGCGTCTTTCCAAGCTTGCTCAGGAGTTTCGATTCGAATGAGCCCTGGAAAGAAGAGGTATCGAGTGTCAGACTCAGGAACAGAAGAATCTCTGTCAGTGGAAGAAGCAATCTCCTTCGAAATGAAATCCAAGACTTGGATGTCTATAATTTCAAAGCACAGCTCTAAATGTGACATGTAGGCAATCAGCATCTCCGTGTCAAAGCCTTCGAATTCTTTTCTGAATTTCAACAAAGGCACCACTCCAGTACTTGAAGCTAGCTTGCAGTGCTGGCGGAAACTTTCAGGAGCAAACACGGTCCCAGTGACTCTGGACAGAAGTGTTGCTTGATCAATCACTAAGAAAGACTTCTCTGGAGAGCTGTCATTGCGGAGAAACAAGAGGAGACCTCTTTTATGCAGCTGGTCACAAATCTCTACAAGGTGAGGGACGGTGCTGGGTATGAAAGAAAGAATATCTTGGGTGCGTTTTGACAGATCCTCGTTAAGATCGCTCTTAATTTTTTCGGAGACATTTCCCAACGACAAAGCAAGGTCGTCTTTGAAGCTTTCGGCAAGATAAATGTAAAAAGTGTGAGCATTCAGGCTGATGGTTTCTGGAGAGCGGAGAATAGCGGAGCTTTTCTGAATCTGTTTTCTTGCTTTTGTCATATCATTTGAATCAGCAAAGCGGCAATCCATTGGAATGAACTCTTTGAACTCAAACTTTGGGAATTGCTTGATAATGGGGGCAAAGATACTCTCTTTGGCTTGTGGATCTTCTCCAATTTCCTTCACTTGGTCGGCATGGCTACCAACTACTATCACGTGTGCTTTGCCTTTCAGATTGGTGCACTGATTTTGGACGAGGGTCAACCAACGATACATGGAATCAATAATCGCCTGCTCACTTTCTACAAGATGAGCACAGAGGATAATGATGGGTGGTGAGGTTTGAACAGCATTCTCCAGAATGGCACAGTGGCTCGTGTAAAACTCTTTCTGGCCAGCGAAATCAAAGTAGATGATTCTCCCAAACTCTTTGGTGTATATTTCGTATGGAATGATACCCACTGTCTTTGCATCGACACCACCTACTGGTTTTGCCTTCTGTAGTTTAGACCAAAACCTTTTTGGGCTCAGAAAGGACTTCAACAGAGTGCTCTTCCCCACGCCACCATCACCAATGATGAGCACAGACAGAGGAAGGTGTGGGGGTCGCTCGGAGGAGAGCTTTCCGATGAGCTTGCTGTGTTCCTTGTAGACATTGGCAGCCTTAGCTCCGTGTTTCAAGAGTAGCTTTATGATCTTAGAATTATTTGCCAAATCGAGAAGTGTCTTGCCTTCTTCGTCAGTCACATTCGGATCACTGTGGCATTCTGCCAGTAGAAGTTTCACTGTTGAATCTCGTCCATGCTTTACTGCTAGCAAGAGGACACCTGAGGCGGAATGAGGTGGGAATTGTTGGACTAATATTTACTATTCCATAGGATTACCGATATATACTGTACATGCATATGATTTATGTAATTATTATACATATACCTTCTATTTATTCATGTCCCAACAAACTCAAAATAGCTCTGTATCTACGTGAGTATTGGCTGAATCTCAACATGGTCTCCATTCACACATGCATGCAAACATCCACCAAAATGATAATTCTCATGTTTATTGTGAAAAAGCAATAACTCTATCTAGTGTCTTGACTGATATCCAGAAAAGGGTCACTTTCTCCTCAATCCCCATCCTCTATATTAGATATAGCCTTGATCCCAGGCCACACTGAAGATGGGCCTGGTATCGACTGTTTGTGCATGCATGCATGCGCCACATAATCCCCAGAAACTGGGACTTTGGATAACATCGTATTATGCTCAGTAAAACACAACGAACGGAAGTGAATTGATAGAAGTGGTTTCTAGCCCATCTGACAGCATTCTAATAGCTACCCGGTGTGATCATTCACAAGAAACTATCCTGGAGTAACCACATCCTTCAAGCGTCACTCTAAAGCCACGAAGATGTTAAACTTCTATGTAAAACCATGCATGCATGGTACCAGCAACACATCAAAAGAATTGGCATACATTGCTTTGGTACGGCCCCACTTAGAGTACTGCTCACCAGTCTGGAATCCCCACCAAAAGAAATACATCCAAGAACTGGAAAAGGTACAGAAACGAGCTGAAAGGTGCATGATGGGTGGTGTTCGCTGGGACAGCTCCACTATAACAGCTGGACAGAAGCTAGCCTCGATCCCAGGCCGCACTTCATTAGAGAAGTGGGCCTGGTATCGACTGCTTGCGCATGTGCTAATATCCCCCGGTATCTGGGGGCTTTGGATAACATCGTATATGCTCAGTAAAATAATGACATCACAATGAACGGATGTGAATCGAAGGAAGTAGATAGAAAATTTGATTGAAGGTTTCTAGCCCATCGGATTGATAGCTACCCTTAGCCTGCTATGTTAACAAAAGACTCACAGCCTACAACAGTGTGGATGACATCGTCTGAACGAAGTAAAAGCTGATGAAAGCCAGCCAATACTATATTGACAGGCCACGCCCATCTAATACTAACCTTGGTGAAAGTCTATTAGACTCTATCAGAAAGAAAATAGCTGCTGCAAAAAACCTACAGCTCTAGCTAGCTAGCTATATATATAGCTCTGTGTATGACTTTAAATCGTATATCAAGATATTTTCTAGTAAAAATTTCTGTTTAATGGGAAACTTTACGGGGAAAATATCCAATAATGGTGCGCATGCACAAGCAGTCAGTAGCAGGCCTCCCTTCAGAGGCCTTGTAAAGGAGGCTATATTAGATTTATACTACGCTCCTGATATTCGTGTATACCATGTACCTTACTGGCGAATCAAGGTGCAGGTTGCCAAAATGAATATTTTAGCTTGATACTCAATCCCAGCATATCGCATGAGATCAATAATAAAGCTATGCAGCATGATTGTCAATTAATAATAGTCTATTTAAATTTAAATTTACTTGCTATAATTATGATATTATTCCGAGCGAAGTGAGTATCAATCGAGATCAACGGTGGTAGTGGTGGTAGTGGTTGGTCAATTTAAACTAGATCTAGCTCCAGTTGCTCTCCAGTCAAGCGGTTTCGTTCTAAACTCAGCACAGGTACTCTACATCAACACAAGACTCTCTGAACGACTTCTCATCCCACAGTGAAGCTCTGCATGGCCCTTAGTGACCTTACTTCAACTATGGTTCTTACCGTGATGATCCGCCACAAAAACGATCATTACACAAACATCTCCAGCTAGCTAGATCTAGCTACTTCTCTACCCTACTCTTCTCACAATATGTAGTGTACACAAGACTCTCTGGCCCACTTCGGATCTCACAAAGAGGTTCTACACTGTCTTTATTGAATACACAAACCTAGCTTTCTTACGTGCGTGCCGATCATTACGCAACAAAAGAAAATTACGTCATAAGCCAAGCAAACTAAATTACGTCATAAGCCAAGCAAAATTTAATGCTGAGCGAGGATTGCACCATGTGTACCCCTAGTATAATTATGCCTCGAGGCGTAGCCGCACGAGAGATACGGTAAAGCTGACTGTGTGTGTTTGTGTGTGTGTGTGTGTGTGTGTGTGTGTGTGTGTGTGTGTGTGTGTGTGTGTGTGTGTGTGTGTGTGTGTGTGTGTGTGTATTCCAGCAGTAACTGCTCAACGGTTGCAATGCGACGAAAACTAACAGCTTCTATAGGCTTCTAGCCATGTTCTCTTGGATTTTGATTCGTGGATTAGCAAACTAAAGCTTCTTTCTCGAGTTATGGCTAGTTTGACTCACATTGAAGGCTGTTGCAGTCTCTTCAGAATCTTTCATAGCATCATCTGTTCACACAAACTTTCTGTTCAACATACAGCCTTGCACTAAAGCGCTAGCTTTTTGTTAGCTACAAGACTCATAAAATATCTGTTAAAACAGCTAGCTAACAGTAGCCATTTGTGAAATTGATCTCTTTGGACACACGCATGTGTGAGAAAATAATATCCAAGATCCAGATATCCAGATCCTCCTGGAAGAATCATCTTTTTCTTGAGGGCCTGGTAAGCCACAAAACACTACCATATAACAATATAGATAACAATATGCATGTACACAAGTCTTTTCTTCTTAGATATTATATACACTGAACTACAGATCCTGAAAGAATCAATTTTCTTCTTTCTTGAGGTCCTGGTAAGCCATAAATAACAACTATAGATGCATGTAAATAAGTCTTTTCTTCTCAGTGACTTTATATAGAAAAGCTAACTTTAATATAAAATTCATTATAATTATAACACTAATACTTTTTGAGCGAAAGCATAACATGGCGAGAGGCATTAGCAAGCGCACGCTTGCAAGTTATAGTTATAACACGGGCACAAGGGATGTATGCAATATATTCCATGCATCCCGAGTGCACGTGTAATAACTAGTTTATATCCCGAGGGCATAGCAACATAACACTGTCTTAGTAACACAATATAAACTGCACAAAAAGATGACAAAGACAACTCTAGACACAGCTCCATCTCTTCTCTCTCCTAGACGCCAGTATATGCAGCGTATAAGATTGGCATGACCGACGAATGGCTTGACACAACCAACGCTGAAACCACTGCAAAACAGCCCCACCCCACATCTGGTGCTGCAAAACAGCCCCACCCCGCTACTGCTGCAAAGAAATAGCCCCACCCCATTTACTGATGCGAAGAAACAGCCCCACCCCACTATACTACTCATCAGTGTAACTGCTGCTCGAACAGCCCCCTCCACTATCCTCGGCATCACAACCAAGCCAAAGAAAATCGCCTCTACACTGCTGCAAAACAGCTCAAGCCCCCTGCAAAAAGAGCCGCTTCTAGTGCTATGGTGAAGCCAGAATTGACCGTGCATCAAGAAGTGGAGGACTAGGTCTAGGAAAACAGAATCTTCACAAAATGAGCCTGGGACGATTTTAAACCTGCATGGTTGCAAAGAAGAAACTCCAGCAGTGCTGAACATTCCTGCATGGCTGGACTTACTTTGATACTTGTTATTTCTCATGATACAATATTTAATTTAATTATGCCAGAGGGGCGTTTTGTGGTTAGTGCAATATGACTTTGCGGTCAGTGCAATATGACTTTCAGCAGTGCATTATGCTGCATATTGCACTTGGCAACAACGTAGCAACGGGATATAACACTCGTTATTATATCATTATTATGCACCTATCAATGTGTCGCCCCACTCTCCCCCCCGGGAGGGGTAGGGATTATATGGGAGATTTGACCGTACCTCAGGTCAAATTCCCCCTGATGGGGGAAGGATTCTGTGTTCAAATCCCCCAGTCAACAGAGGATTTTTGAGCCCCAAGCAGTTGCACACATCAAAATAGGTTATAAAAGAGTCTTTACTACGCAAAGCCAGGTTCAAATCCCCCAGTATGGGGCCTACATTTCAGATCAAATTAGATCAAATTCCCCCGTACGTCCCGGGGGGAGGGTAGTGGGGCAACACATTGATAGGTGCATTATAGAATCCATAAAGAGCATTAGCACCAAATTTATAGTTGCAATAAAACCAACTGGTCATTCACAACAAGGAAAATAAGACTGGACTTACTTGTTGTATCACAGTGATGAGTGATGGCGAGATACTTGATCACTTCCCAGCATCCACCTTTGTAGGCCAGAGAGAGTGGAGTGTCACCAGCCTTGTTGACTGGCTCTGTGGAAGATCACCATCAACAACTTAACAGCACTGATAAATACTTACTATATACAAGCAAATTGTGGACACTAGAAAGTTCACTGAGATGCTCAATAGTTTTATTGTGACAGCTTCAAGGAAAAAGCATTATAATTTATTATGCTTCAAATTAAACCATACAAATAGTTGGCATGATAATTATTCATTTGTACATACTGGTAATAAATTAATTATAATATCTATCACAAGAATCTTACTTCTAGGATCACAATGATGCTCATTCACAAGATACTTGACTGTGTCCAAGTGGCCATTAGCACAGGCCAGAGAGAGTAGGGTGTCACCAGCCTTGTTGACTGGCTCTGTGGAAGATCACCATCAACAACGTAACAGCACTGATAAACATTTACTATTTGGATCAACATGCTTGTTGATGATAGCCTTGACCATCTCCAGGTTACCATAGGAACACTCAAGTGAGAGAGGAGTGTCTCCAGCCTCATTCACTGCAACTGTGGATATACAAGCATAATTAAAGACACTAAAAAAGGTAACACACACATTTTGGGTCACACTGATGTTCTTGAGCAAGATACTTGACCACTTCCCAGTGTACACCTTTGTAGGCCAGAGAGAGTAGGGTGTCACCAGCCTTGTTGACTGGCTCTGTGAAAGATCATCATCGAAAACGTAATAACACTGATCGATAAACACTTACTTGCACAGGCCAGAGAGATTGGAGTGTCGCCAGCCTTGTTGACTGGCTCTATGGAAGACCACCTTCAACAATGTAACAGCACTGATAAACACTTACTATTTGGATCAACATGCTTGTTGATGAGAGCCTTGACCATCTCCAGGTTACCACTGGAACACTCAAGGGAGAGAGGAGTGTCTCCAGCCTTATTCAATGCAACTGTGAATACAAGTAAATTGTGGACACTAGAAAAAAGTTAAAAGCACATGCATTGGTCCATGTATCGTACCCTCGTGAAAATACACCCACCATTTTCTAAGAACTTTATAGGCACAAGAAGGGACTAAGAATATTTTCCTAAACAGTGAGATTTTACTCGAATATAATTATAATATGCGTCCATCAAATATATACCACGGCCTCATATCGAGGTGGCTATAATTGTAGTATTGTTCTATTTCACTGATATTGCAGTTACCACAGACATGCAGTATAAGTGACGCAAAATACAATCATTAGCAAAATTAATAACATGGTAGGTAAAATTAATTTCGCTGAATACGTGAGAAGTATTCGTTGCGAATGATGTGATGGACACATTGTAGGTCATAAAAATTATATCTAGATAGTTGTACTATATCAAGTACATTCTCTATACACAAGGAACAGCAAACCAATGAAGGCAAGGTATAAAGGCAAGGTATCATGTAGGCATTGATATTGTTTGGAGATAATTATAAGACAAGTTGGTACCAGCAAAGAGTAGAGTCTAACCTTTGGTCTAACTAGCTACTCACTAAACTGCTTTGAACATTTAGCTACTTGCTCAAACTCATCATTCTGGGTGGGTGTCTTATGCAATTCTACTTGAAATTGTGAGAATATGGAAGAAACACGCAAACAAGATATATGGGTTGGTGGTCGATGGTAAAAGCAGGTTGAGTTGGCATGAGCTCCAGCAGCACTTCTCCAAAGCAATTCTTGTGAGTGTGAGGGAGTCAATTGTACACATGCACGCTGCAACAGTCTTCGATATGAATTAACCTCCCACCAGAGGACAAAACTCTCAAACTGTCCTTTATTCGGAGGTTAGTCAACTAGTCTAAGACAGGAATAATTTGCTTCTGTGGTGTGGATTGCTGCTCCGACCGTGAAACCATAATAGTTATGGAGTTACCCAAAGGTTTACATTTTAAGTGAACAACCAACTGATGACAGGAAACTAAATCAAAATATCAAAATATTTACAGCATGGGCTACTATTCTCAAATTAATGTTCGTGACATGGATTACAACTTTACCACGGAATACAGTTAAAGAATGTTCACAAAAATTAATGCCATCACTAAAAAAATAACTAGAGCACTAAAGTGCAAACCCTCGGCTGGTGACATGATTATAAAGAAACCAGAACAGTGATATAATACAGTGCATGTAGTGATGAATATCATGTATGACTTAACTGTCTAGCACAGCAACTCAGGAGCTAAACCAGATTAGGAGGCATGCTGAAACATTTGAGAACAGAGTTTTAGTGGTTCATAGATAGATGTATGCACTGTGGACTAGGATCACAGCAAAGAAGCCTGGAGTCTCATGCAGAGAAGTATGGCTCCTTGAGTAGGATCCCAGAGTCAGCTAACAGAGACAAACCAGACACAATTCTAGCTTTCTATTGTATCGACCCTTTTCCACAAACACACAAAGCAAACAGTAATTATTGGCTTATGTTTCCAATAATAGCCTCATCTAGCTGGGCTACCGTAACATCTTGATTTAAAGCGACACTTTTTAAGCCAGAGGTCGGAGGTTGAACAATTATATATTGAAGCCCTGGTGTCGCATATTTAGAGGGTCGCATCTAATTGGAAGTAACTTTATAGAGTCTACTTGCCTCGATTTTAGGCCGCTTAAAACACTGAGTTTCCAGTGGGCTACAATCGAGGCTAAGGAGTGGCTATATTTTCCTCTATTTAGAACGCAAAATAAAAAAATAATTGTCAACGCAGCTGTCGCTCACTTTTATAGAGGTCAGAAAATTGCTGAAGCTCCTGGGTGCCGCATATTTGGAGGGTCGCCTTAAATCGAGGTCTTATGGTACTTAATGTTTTAAATAATAGCCGCGTTTAGTAGTACGTAAAAAGCTTCTTAGGTTTAGCTCGCCTTTTCTGCGAAACAAAGACTTCTTTGCAAAATCTGCCAAATTTTATAAGCCTTACTACAAGTTTCCCTACGTACAAAATAATTGTGATGCCTAAATCACCAGGTAAGCCAAACTGAGCGACAGACATACACACGGACACACAGACACACAGACACACAGACAGACTACTGTAACCGAGGCCGCCTACGCGCCTCGGGTTAATAAGTTTATCTAGTGTCTTGACTGAGATCCAGAAAATGGCAATCTGTCCCATACTATAATTATATATCATGCTATAGGGTATAACTTATAGCGGGTAAACTTGGCGATTGACGAATCATGGATTAAAGATTACCAATAGCATGCAATTAGCTTGATAGTCAGTCCCAGTACATCATTTTCACTTATAATAATTATGCCTGCAGCATTAAAAACTGCCAATAATAGAGCCAAACTTACAGCTACGGTATCAATAATAAAATGCAATTTAATAGTGCGATAAATCCAACAGGTCATTCATTGACAACCATGAACAAACTTTACTTTTTGTATCACAGTGATGAGTGATGGCGAGATACTTGACCACCTCCCAGTGTCCATTTTTGTAGGCCAGAGAGAGTGGGGTGTCACCAGCCTTGTTGACTGGCTCTGTGGAAGACCACCATCAACAACGTAACAGCACTGATAAATAAACTTACTATTTGGATCAACATGCTTGTTGATGATAGCTTTGACCATCTCCAGGTCACCACGGTAACACGCACTGGAAAGAGGAGTGTCTCCAGCCTTATTCACTGCCACTGTGGATACAAACAAATTATGGATACTAGAAAAAAGTTAACTGCACATGCGTTGGTTTATGTATCGTACCCTCGTGAAAATACTCCTACCATTTTCTCTAAGAACTGTATAGGCACAAGAAGGGACTAAGCGTATTTTCCCAAACAGTGAGATTTTACTCAAATATATATATGTCCATCAAATATATACCACGGCCTCATATCGAGGTGGCTATAATTATAGTATAATAATGTATTGTTCTATTTCACTGATAGCAGTTACAACAGACAGTAGGTGACACAAAATACAATCATTAGAAAATTAATAACATGGTAGGGAAAGTTAGTTTCACTGAATACGTGAGAAATATTTGTTGCTCATGATGTGATGGACACATGCATTGTAGGTCATAAAAATTATTTCTAGAGAGTTGTATTATATCAAGTACATTCTCTATACACAAAGAACAGCAAACCAATGAAGGCAAGGTATCCTGTAGGCAATTGATATTGTTTGAAGACAAGTTCTGCTCTTGGTATACTAGCAAAGAGTAGAGTCTAACCTTTGGTCTAACTAGCTACTCACTAAACTGCTTTGAACATTAATTTAGCTACTTGCTTACACTCATCATTCTGGGTGGGTGTCTTATGCAATTCTACTTCAAATTGTGAGAGTATGGAAGAAACACACAAACAAGATATATGGGTTGGTGCACGTGGTGGATGGTGAAAGCAGATTGAGTTGGCATGAGCTCCAGCAGCACTTCTCCAAAGCAATTCTTGTGAGTGTGAAGGAGTCAATTGTACACATGCACGCTGCAACAGTCTTTGATATGAATTTACCTCCCACCAGAGGACAAACTCTCAAAAACTGTCCTTTATTTGGAGGTTAGTCAATTAGTCTAAGACAGGAATAATTTGCTTCTGTGGTGTGGATTGCTGCTCCGACCGTGAAACCATATAGTTATGGAGTTACCCAAAGGTTTACATTTTAAGTGAACAACCAACTGATGACAGGAAACTAAATCAAAACATCAAAATATTTACAGCATGGGCTACTATTCTTAAATTAATGTTCGTGACATGGATTACAACTTTACCACGGAATACAGTTAAAGAATGTTCACAAAAATTAATGCCATCACTAAAAATAACTAGAGCACTAAAGTGCAAACCCTCGGCTGGTGACATGATTATAAAGAAACCAGAACAGTGATATAATACAGTGCATGTAGTAATGAATATCATGTATGACTTAACTGTCTAGCACAGCAACTCAGGAGCTAAACCAGATTAGGAGGCATGCTGAAACATTTGAGAACAGGGTTTTAGTGGTTCATAGATAGATGTATGCACTGTGGACTAGGATCACAGCAAAGAAGCCTGGAGTCTCATGCAGAGAAGTATGGCTCCTTGAGTAGGATCCCAGAGTCAGCTAACAGAGACAAACCAGACACAATTCTAGCTTTCTATTGTATCGACCCTTTTCCACAAACACACAAAGCAAACAGTAATTATTGGCTTATGTTTCCAATAATAGCCTCATCTAGCTGGGCTACCGTAACATCTTGATTTAAAGCGACACTTTTTAAGCCAGAGGTCGGAGGTTGAACAATTATATATTGAAGCCCTGGTGTCGCATATTTAGAGGGTCGCATCTAATTGGAAGTAACTTTATAGAGTCTACTTGCCTCGATTTTAGGCCGCTTAAAACACTGAGTTTCCAGTGGGCTACAATCGAGGCTAAGGAGTGGCTATATTTTCCTCTATTTAGAACGCAAAATAAAAAAATAATTGTCAACGCAGCTGTCGCTCACTTTTATAGAGGTCAGAAAATTGCTGAAGCTCCTGGGTGCCGCATATTTGGAGGGTCGCCTTAAATCGAGGTCTTATAGTACTTAATGTTTTAAATAATAGCCGCGTTTAGTAGTACGTAAAAAGCTTCTTAGGTTTAGCTCGCCTTTTCTGCGAAACAAAGACTTCTTTGCAAAATCTGCCAAATTTTATAAGCCTTACTACAAGTTTCCCTACGTACAAAATAATTGTGATGCCTAAATCACCAGGTAAGCCAAACTGAGCGACAGACATACACACGGACACACAGACACACAGACACACAGACAGACTACTGTAACCGAGGCCGCCTACGCGCCTCGGGTTAATAAGTTTATCTAGTGTCTTGACTGAGATCCAGAAAATGGCAATCTGTCCCATACTATAATTATATATCATGCTATAGGGTATAACTTATAGCGGGTAAACTTGGCGATTGACGAATCATGGATTAAAGATTACCAATAGCATGCAATTAGCTTGATAGTCAGTCCCAGTACATCATTTTCACTTATAATAATTATGCCTGCAGCATTAAAAACTGCCAATAATAGAGCCAAACTTACAGCTACGGTATCAATAATAAAATGCAATTTAATAGTGCGATAAATCCAACAGGTCATTCATTGACAACCATGAACAAACTTTACTTTTTGTATCACAGTGATGAGTGATGGCGAGATACTTGACCACCTCCCAGTGTCCATTTTTGTAGGCCAGAGAGAGTGGGGTGTCACCAGCCTTGTTGACTGGCTCTGTGGAAGACCACCATCAACAACGTAACAGCACTGATAAATAAACTTACTATTTGGATCAACATGCTTGTTGATGATAGCTTTGACCATCTCCAGGTCACCACGGTAACACGCACTGGAAAGAGGAGTGTCTCCAGCCTTATTCACTGCCACTGTGGATACAAACAAATTATGGATACTAGAAAAAAGTTAACTGCACATGCGTTGGTTTATGTATCGTACCCTCGTGAAAATACTCCTACCATTTTCTCTAAGAACTGTATAGGCACAAGAAGGGACTAAGCGTATTTTCCCAAACAGTGAGATTTTACTCAAATATATATATGTCCATCAAATATATACCACGGCCTCATATCGAGGTGGCTATAATTATAGTATAATAATGTATTGTTCTATTTCACTGATAGCAGTTACAACAGACAGTAGGTGACACAAAATACAATCATTAGAAAATTAATAACATGGTAGGGAAAGTTAGTTTCACTGAATACGTGAGAAATATTTGTTGCTCATGATGTGATGGACACATGCATTGTAGGTCATAAAAATTATTTCTAGAGAGTTGTATTATATCAAGTACATTCTCTATACACAAAGAACAGCAAACCAATGAAGGCAAGGTATCCTGTAGGCAATTGATATTGTTTGAAGACAAGTTCTGCTCTTGGTATACTAGCAAAGAGTAGAGTCTAACCTTTGGTCTAACTAGCTACTCACTAAGCTGCTTTGAACATTAATTTAGCTACTTGCTTACACTCATCATTCTGGGTGGGTGTCTTATGCAATTCTACTTCAAATTGTGAGAGTATGGAAGAAACACACAAACAAGATATATGGGTTGGTGCACGTGGTGGATGGTGAAAGCAGATTGAGTTGGCATGAGCTCCAGCAGCACTTCTCCAAAGCAATTCTTGTGAGTGTGAAGGAGTCAATTGTACACATGCACGCTGCAACAGTCTTTGATATGAATTTACCTCCCACCAGAGGACAAACTCTCAAAAACTGTCCTTTATTTGGAGGTTAGTCAATTAGTCTAAGACAGGAATAATTTGCTTCTGTGGTGTGGATTGCTGCTCCGACCGTGAAACCATATAGTTATGGAGTTACCCAAAGGTTTACATTTTAAGTGAACAACCAACTGATGACAGGAAACTAAATCAAAACATCAAAATATTTACAGCATGGGCTACTATTCTTAAATTAATGTTCGTGACATGGATTACAACTTTACCACGGAATACAGTTAAAGAATGTTCACAAAAATTAATGCCATCACTAAAAATAACTAGAGCACTAAAGTGCAAACCCTCGGCTGGTGACATGATTATAAAGAAACCAGAACAGTGATATAATACAGTGCATGTAGTAATGAATATCATGTATGACTTAACTGTCTAGCACAGCAACTCAGGAGCTAAACCAGATTAGGAGGCATGCTGAAACATTTGAGAACAGGGTTTTAGTGGTTCATAGATAGATGTATGCACTGTGGACTAGGATCACAGCAAAGAAGCCTGGAGTCTCATGCAGAGAAGTATGGCTCCTTGAGTAGGATCCCAGAGTCAGCTAACAGAGACAAACCAGACACAATTCTAGCTTTCTATTGTATCGACCCTTTTCCACAAACACACAAAGCAAACAGTAATTATTGGCTTATGTTTCCAATAATAGCCTCATCTAGCTGGGCTACCGTAACATCTTGATTTAAAGCGACACTTTTTAAGCCAGAGGTCGGAGGTTGAACAATTATATATTGAAGCCCTGGTGTCGCATATTTAGAGGGTCGCATCTAATTGGAAGTAACTTTATAGAGTCTACTTGCCTCGATTTTAGGCCGCTTAAAACACTGAGTTTCCAGTGGGCTACAATCGAGGCTAAGGAGTGGCTATATTTTCCTCTATTTAGAACGCAAAATAAAAAAATAATTGTCAACGCAGCTGTCGCTCACTTTTATAGAGGTCAGAAAATTGCTGAAGCTCCTGGGTGCCGTATATTTGGAGGGTCGCCTTAAATCGAGGTCTTATGGTACTTAATGTTTTAAATAATAGCCGCGTTTAGTAGTACGTAAAAAGCTTCTTAGGTTTTAATTAGCTCGCCTTTTCTGCGAAACAAAGACTTCTTTGCAAAATCTGCCAAATTTTATAAGCCTTACTACAGGTTTCCCTACGTACAAAATAATTGTGATGCCTAAATCACCAGGTAAGCCAAACTGAGCGACAGACATACACACAGACACACAGACACACAGACACACAGACAGACTACTGTAACCAAGGCCGCCTACGCGCCTCGGGTTAATAAGTTTATCTAGTGTCTTGACTGAGATCCAGAAAATGGCAATCTGTCCCATATATAGTATATATATCATGCTATAGGGTATAACTTATAGCGGGTAAACTTGGCGATTGACGAATCATGGATTAAAGATTATCAATAGCATGCAATTAGCTTGATAGTCAGTCCCAGTACATCATTTTCACTTATAATAATTATGCCTGCAGCATTAAAAACTGCCAATAATAGAGCCAAACTTACAGCTACGGTATCAATAATAAAATGCAATTTAATAGTGCGATAAATCCAACAGGTCATTCATTGACAACCGTGAACAAACTTTACTTTTTGTATCACAGTGATGAGTGATGACGAGATACTTGACCACTTCCCAGTGTCCACTTTTGTAGGCCAGAGAGAGTGGGGTGTCACCAGCCTTGTTAGCTGACATGTACGAGTGTACTGAGTGATGCAGCAATTGATGCACCATAATTATGTACCAATACTTACTTTTAGGATCACAATGATGCTGGTTCATGACTGTGTCCAAGTGGCCATTAGCACAGGCCAGAGAGAGTGGAGTGTCACCAGCCTTGTTGACTGGCTCTGTGGAAGACCAATATCAACAACGTAACAGCACTGATAAACACTTACTATTTGGATCAACATGCTTGTTGATGAGAGCCTTGACCATCTCCAGGTCACCACGGGAACACTCAAGGGAGAGGGGAGTGTCTCCAGCCTCATTCACTGCAACTGTGGATACAAGCAAATCAGTGGCGTAGCCAGGATTTTGGGAAGGGCAGGGCTCAAATTATTTGAGCAGGGCCAGAGCTTAACACCTTAAAAAAATATCATCACTCTTTGTCAGCAGTCAGCATGCGCATTAGATGGCCCTGCCCACATTTCCATTCAATGACATCATTCTAGTAACTATGCATGCAAAATACATGGACAGACCGCGGTAATTCAAGAGTTTATAAAGCACAAAAGGGGGGGGGGGCTCTAGCCCCTCAGCCCCCCCTCTGCCTACGCCACTGCAAATTGCAGACACTAGAAAGTTAACAGTTTACTTTGCAGCACACGCACATTTTGGGTCACACTGATGTTCTTGAGCGAGATATTTGATAATCTCCAAGTGTCTGTTTTTGTAGGCCAGAGAGAGTGGAGTGTCACCAGCCTTGTTGACCGGCTCTGTGGAAGACCAATATCAACATCGTAACAGCACTGATACACACTTACTATTTGGATCAACATGCTTGTTGATGAGAGCCTTGACCATCTCCAGGTCACCACGGGAACACTCAAGGGAGAGGGGAGTGTCTCCAGCCTCATTCACTGCAACTGTGGATACAAGTAAATTATGGACACTAGAAAAAAGTTAACAGCACATGCATTGGTCCATGTATCGTACCCTCGTGAAAATACGCCCACCATTTTCTAAGAACTTTATAGGCACAAGAAGGGACTACCGTAAAACCTCGATTTAAGGTGACCCTCTATTTAAAGCGACACTTGGGATTTCGCCCATATAGCACCATATAAATTCATTTTTTTTGTGTCATCAAAACTTCACTTTTGCAAACTAGAATGACTGGACATCCCCATTGTGATTGACCAGTTTGCTAGGATGTACCCCAGAAGAATAGTGCATGGAGATCCTACAAGATGACTGACTCATAATTATGTCTTATTATCACGCTATGCATGCATTAGATCCCATTTGAGTGTATTTAGCAGGGAACTATGAGCTATAGTACCGGTACTATAGATTACTCTGGGCTACAAACTACAACATTATACATTATAATTATTGTCATTTACAAGAAGATACACAGAAAAATTATTGTAGCTAGATGCTTTGTCTAGTAACATAGTAACAGAACTAGAATGGAAGAGAGAAGCTCTAGAGGAGAATAGTAGGAGCCGCTCTTTTCTTGGGAAGTGTGCTGTACTTTTTTGCTGCAAGGCTGCATGGGGGAGGAGCTGGATGTATGAAAGATACGCCGCAATAAATGCGGGGGCGTAAAATCGCGCGCGCTATGCGCGCGGCTCCATTTTTTTTCTGTACTTTTGAGCACCCTTCTGCTTCAATCTCTAGAAACGCCCCTGTCTATACTCAGATTTATATTGCCCAGATTTATAAATCGATGCCAAGAGATTTATAAATCCACATCTAGATTTATATTATAATGTCAGTCAAGTGATACTCACATGATTAATAGGTTGCAGAGGAGGCTGGAACCAGTTGACCTTAGCTAATTAAGGTCACTAGACAATCATGTACTTCAAGCCTGTGCTGTATTAGCCTCGATCCCAGGCCGCTCTTCCTCGAAGAGAGGGCCTGGTATCACTGTTTGCGCATGCGCCACATAATCCCCAGAATGGGGACTCTGGATATCATCGTGCAATGTATACCCACGAATCAGTCATGAATACAGTTCACCTAAACCATCCCAGAATTGAATTACTGCTAGTTGACCTCAAGTTGAGAGGAAAGACCATCACCTTTGGAATATACTACAGACCTCCATCATCAGACTCGTCAAACCTTGATGAACTTGAATCCTCACTGGAAGAACTATCAGCACCAAAACTAAGTAACCTTATACTCACTGGTGATTTCAACATTGATCTGATAAGCAATCCAAACCACTCACAACTCTGCTCAATTCAGACCAAGTTCGGCCTCAAGCAGGTAGTCACTTCTCCCACAAGGGAGTCTACTACCTCAACCACACTCATAGACCATATCTACGTGTCTGAACAACTACCCGATATCTCATGCTTTGTTCAACCTCCTGTGCCGGGCTCGGACCACAACACTGTCCTGCTAAGAATAAATAAAATGACCACTCACTCCAGCAAAAATCGCCAACGCAAGATATGGCTATACAAAAAAGCGAACTTTGATGAAGCTAAGGCCATTCTTCAATGTCTCTCTACTGAGTCCTTCCCCTCGGATGATGTTAACACTCTCTGGACACAATGGCTAGATTTTTTTACACTCACTATGTCTAAAACAATCCCATCCAAAACCATCAAACACAGGCATCGTCTACCTTATCTTACAAACAACCTCATGAATGCTGTTAAAAGAAAACTCAAACTCTTCAAACAAGCTAAGCTACTCAAATCAGAGCTAGCATGGTCCAAGTACACCAGTGCTCGGAACAAAACGTTGGCTGCCCTGAGATCTGCAAAATCCAAATTCTTTAAGTGCCTAGCAGGAAAACTGAATTCCCCTAGAGATTTCTGGTCAGCATACAACAAACTCTCTCCGTCAAAAAACAGGACACCAGCTGAACTGAAAAACAATAATTCTACAGCAACAACCTCGCTCGAAAAAGCTGACATGCTGAACAGTGCATTTGCCTCATTCTTTACCTCACCAACTGCATCCTGCAGTACTCCTGAGGAAATGTCAACACCTAACTGCTCACTCAGTGACATTGAGTGCACCCAAGAGGAAGTCCACCATCTCTTATCTTCTTGCAAACCAAACACTGCCTCCGGTCCGGATGGCATTTCTAGCCAGATGATCCGAGGGACTGCTACTGCTATTTCCCCAACAATCACCAAGATATTCAATAGATCGCTCAAGCAAAGCAGAGTCCCTGACCTGTGGAAAGTCTCCAATGTTACTCCTATTCTGAAGGATGGGGATCCAACTTCTCCTAGCAACTACCGACCGATATCTCTCCTATCATTAATCTCAAAAGCTTTGGAAAGGATTGTACACAAGAGAATCTCAAAGTTCTTATACTCAAACAAGCTCCTGTCAAACTGCCAGTTTGGCTTCAGACCAAAATCTTCAACTCAAGAAGCCCTCCTATCTGTCACTAACGACTGGCACAAACTTCTAGAAAATGATCACCAAGTGGCAACTGTGTTCTTTGACGTCAAGAAAGCATTTGACTCAGTACCCCACCCACAGATCATATCCTCTCTCCAAGTCGTAGGCATTTGTGGCAACCTACTGCATTGGATAAAAGACTATCTTACCAACAGAGAGCAAAGGGTAGTCCTGGAGGGAACTATGTCAGACCCTGTTGCAGTGACCTCAGGTGTCCCACAAGGGTCAATCTTAGGACCGCTATTATTCAACATTTTCATGAACTCAATTGCTAACATCAACCTGTCCACCAATGCCAAACTCATTCTATACGCAGACGATATCCTTCTCTACAAGCCCATAAACTCGACAATTGAAACTCAGGACCTACAGGGAGACGTCAATGAAATAAACCCCTGGATGCAATCTCACGGCCTCACAGCAAACCACTCCAAGACCAAACTGCTTACAATAACTCGCTCTACACGCACTATCCTAATGAATATAGATATAAACAACCATCGGATCTCCCCATGTGATACTGTAAAGTACCTTGGTGTTACTATCAATAATGATCTAAAATGGGCATGTCACATACACAACACCTGCAAGAAGGCCAAACAACATCTTGGCTTCATCTATCGCAAGTTCCATAAATCACCACCTCAGATCAGGAACCAGATCTACCGCACGGCTGTTCTGCCTAAGTTAGACTATTGCGGTGCAGTCTGGGACCCTCATCACCACACAGATATAAAAAAACTGGAAAGCGTCCAAAAATTTGCAGGGAAAATTGTAACGAAGCAGTGGAGGGCAGAATACCCTGACCTGCTTGCCTCCTTAAACTGGAAACCTCTGTCATCTCGAAGGAAAAACCAAAAACTGAAAGTCTGCTTTAATATACTTAATAATTAACTATAATATCTCCCAATGTTTTCACCCTCCATCCTCGCCCTTCCCCCCGTCACCCTCATAATCAAATTATTTTTAAACCATATATGTTAAAACCCTAGCCCATAGACATTCCTTTTTTGTAAGCGTAATCCCCATTTGGAATTCCCTTCCCCTAAATGTTATCAGTAGCCCTAGCCCATCTGCTTTTAAATTATCCCTGTCAAAATTATAGCAATAAGTTAACATTTTTTCCTTTTTTCTTTTTTTCACTTAAGTACACCTGCACCTGCACCTTTACTTTTTGGTTATGGACTGACTTCATTATTAGCTTCATTTAGCTACCTTGTCATATCCTGTATGCTTCCTCTGCATCAAACATTATAAAGAAAAAAAAAAAAAAAAAAAATCGTATAATGCTCAGTAAAACAATGACGTTACAACGAACGGAAGTGGATTGAAGAAAGTGGATAGAAGTGCGATTGTGAAGGTTTATAGCCCGTGTGATAGCATTCTAATAGCTACCCTTAGCCTGCTATGTTAACAAAGGACTCACAGCCTGCAACAGTGTGGATAACAATCCTCTGATCGGAGGGAAGGCTGACAATAGCCTATATGGATAGGCCACGCCCATCTGACACTAATCTTAGTGAAAGTCGACTCTATCAGAAAGAAATTGCTGCTGTAACCAATACAGCTCTGTCTCTAGCTACCTAGCTATATTATTTAGCTCTGTGTCTGACTTTATAAAGAGTATTCTTTGTCTGTATAATTATGTTGTTCAGGATAATTATAATTCAGGTAAAAATTCAGTGTAATGGGAAACATTACGGGGAAATTATCCAATAATTTTGCGCATGCACAAGCAGTCAGTATAGCAGGCCTCCTTTTTGAGGTCTTGTGAAGGAGGCTAGTGCTGTATTAGCCTCAATCCCAGGCCAATCTGTCTCCAATTGAACGCTAGGTCACCTCCGTGCTATGCAAGTGGGGGTCAAGTGGTTCCAGCCTCCTTTGCACTAGCCTTGAGACCAGGCCGATTTTAATCGGCGTGGATTCGAGGCTACCTTTGCACTAGCTATTAATTACATGAGTATCACATGACTGGCATTATAATATAAATCTGGGTGTGGATTTATAAATCTGGACATGGATTTATAAATCTGCATGGGTGTGAATTTATAAATCTGGACACATAGATATATAAATATGGGTGTGGTCTATATAAATCTGAGCATGGATATATGAATGGATCTGGATTTATAAATCTGAGTATAGATATTATATATCTGGACATGGATTTATAAATACACACATAGATATAATTATAAATACGGCAATTTTTTTAATTTTGAAACATTTGGCACCCCATAGAGGTGGCTATAATTATAGTATAATAATGTATTGTTCTATTTCACTGATAGCAGTTACCACAGACAGTGAGTGACACAAAATACAATCATTAGTTAATAACATGGTAGCTAGGGAAAGTTAGTTTCACTGAATACGTGAGAAGTATTCGTTACTCATGATGTGATGGACACATTGTAGGTCATAAAAATTATTTCCAGATAGTTGTATTATATCAAGTATATATTCTCTATACACAAAGAACAGCAAACCAATGAAGGCAAGGTATGAAGGCAAGGTATCATGTAGGCATTGATATTGTTTGGAGATAATTATAAGACAAGTTCTGCTCTTGGTACCAGCAAAGAGTAGAGTCTAACCTTTGGTCTAACTAGCTACTCATTAAACTGCTTTGAACATTTAGCTACTTGCTCAAACTCATCATTCTGGGTGGGTGTCTTATGCAATTCTACTTGAAATTGTGTAAGTATAATATGGAAGAAACACGCAAACAAGATATAATAATGGGTTGGTGGTGGATGGTGAAAGCAGGTTGAGTTGGCATGAGCTCCAGCAGCACTTCTCCAAAGCAATTCTTGTGAGTGTGAAGGAGTCAATTGTACATATGCACGCTGAAACAGTCTTCGATAAGAATTAACCTCCAACCAGAGGACAAAACTCTCAAACTGTCCTTTATTCGGAGGTTAGTCAACTATTCTAAGCAGGAATAATTTGCCTCTGTGGTGTGGATTGCTTTTCCGACCGTGAAACCATAAATAGTAATGGAGTTACCCAAAGGTTTACATTTTAAGTGAACAATCAACTGATGAAAGGAAACTAAATCAAAACATCAAAATATTTACAGCATGGGCTACTATTCTCAAATTAATGCCATCACTAAAAATAACAAGTGTTGCAAGCGTGCGCTTGCTAATGCCTCTCGCCATGTTATGCTTTCGCTCAAGTGTTTATAATGAATTTTACATTAAAGTTAGCTTATCTATATAAACTCACTGAGAAGAAAAGACTTATTTACATGCATCTATTGTTGTTACTTATATGTGGCTTACCAGGGCCTCAAGAAAGAAGAAAATTGATTCTTCCAGGATCTGGAGTTCAGTGTATATATGATATCTATTGAGAAGAAAAGACTTGTGTACATGCATATTGTTGTTATATGGTAGTGTTTTGTGGCTTACCAGGCCCTCAAGAAAAAGATTATTCTGCCAGGAGGATCTGGATCTGGATCTTGGATATTATTTTCTCACACGTGGGGAATGAGCGCGAATGCTCATTACATCCACAGGAATAATTAAAGGGTGTGTCCAAAGAGATCGGAGCGACTAAATACAGGAATATTCCAAACTTTGACCTTTCAATTTTATTACTCAACGATGGCTTCGCTTCCCGTGCATGATTATCAAGCTCATGAAGCTCATGAAAGCTCTGTTTCTCCTGGCTCTTGTCCAGTCATTCCATGGTTACCTATAGCCACTCAGTCTCTGACAAGTTTCTGGCAGTGGATGACATCTGGTATTGAATGGAATGGAGTTTTTAGGGATCAAACTGTACTGATAATAGTGATATTATTATTCCATGACTGAGATCATGCCGCCTTCACACTGTATACTGTGTATGTAGATCTATAAGCTTAATACTTCTTACTAAATGTTAATAATATGTGACAGGCTCTGGGAAAACCATACATTTGGAGCAGAATTTAGTATTGAGCTATAGCTAAATTTGTACCTACAGCGTAAAATCTCAAAGAAAATGCTATTGATGTATAAGTATCTACAGTCCTTCTACTACCTCTCTGTAAAATCTGATGCTCTAAATCCAACTCTTTCCATCGAAACGCTTCGTCCAAACTTTCACTATTACCTATTTGAGCAATCTTTTAGAGGCGTTTTTCTAAATACTACATTTTACGGCTTCGAGTTTCTAATGCGCATAACTCGGGTATGAAACTAGGTATGTGAACACTAAGCATATCACTGTGTAGGCGATGCTTTGTTCTATCATTTGGTATATTAATCACCAACATTTTAGCCTGCTCAAAATGTCTGGTTTTCCCAGAGTCTGTCACATAATTATTAGTTTTAACTTTACCATGAGATACATACTCTTAAACTCGCTAGCTAGCTACACTCGCAGCCAGTAGCCTACTGGCTGCGACTCGACTCAGTCTCTTGCATGTATTTACATTGTATAGGTGAATATGTAGATAGATAATGATTATGTTTATTCGTGGCGGATCCAGAGGGGGTTCTTTGGGTTTAATTGAACCCCCTTTGAGAAAGAAGTGAGTGGGAGGCTCGTTAGCAAGTTTTTCTTTTCTTACTAGCTTTCACATGCACTTCTCACTTACCTTTAGTCCTTGTTAGTGCTGCGAAGCTTTGTCTTTGCAGTTTCAGTGACTATGAAGGCTAAAATTCTCCAGTGTGTAGTGCATGCAGACTGCTTATAAAAAGTGATGACCCTTTTTTTTAGGAAAAATTCGGTCTGTTAATGTGCATGCTCACTGTTTCGAAGAAGTATGACCATTTTTTTAGGTCCTTGATCCGCTTAGAACCCTGGAACCCCCCTTTCAAGAATCCTAGACCCGCCACTGTGTCATTGTCCTCGTGAGTGTATTGTTTTCATAGCACAGTTAATGTAACTGTTAATTATGATACGTGAAGGTCATGTGCATGAACGAACCCAAGTGATAAAATGTTGCTGATAACATACACTAGATCTATATCGCTCAATGTAGTCAATACCGATGACAAAGTTATTCCTTGCAATTGTAGACAATCTATACATGTACTATACTACATAGACTACTTGTGTTTTATTAAATACGCCCTTGATACAACACAGAACGTACTGCACCAGTACTATAAAGCTTCAGTGAGAATACAGTACAACACACACATTATATTACAATACTACCTTGTCTTGCAGCTAATTCCCACCAGGAATGTATAATTATGAATACATTCATACTCCTGTTCCCACCTAATTTTCCACCTGAGTGAGTATGGAGACTGGTTTGCAGGCAATTACATCATTGGAATATTCCTGTATTAAGAGATCAATTTCACAAATGGCTACTAATGCTAGCTAGCTGTTTTAAGCTTTAGTTTGCGCTAATCCACGAATCAAAATCCAAGAGAATGTGGCTAAGAGCCTATAGAAGCTGTTAGTTTTCGTCGCATTGCAACCGTTCAGCAATTTGAGCAGTTACAGCTGGAATACACACACACACAGACACACACACAGTCGTATCCCTCGTGCGGCTACGCCTCGAATCATAACTAGAGCACTAAAGTGCAAACCCTCGCCTGGTGACATGACATGATTATAAAGAAACCAGAAGAGTGATATAATACAGTGCATGTAGTGATGAATATCATGTATGACTTAACTGTGTCTAGCACAACTCAGGAGTTAAACCAGACTGGAGGCATGCTGAAACATTTGAGAACAGGGTTTTAGTGGTACATAGATAGATATATGCACTATGGACTAGGATCAAAGCAAAGAAGCCTGGAGTCTCATGCAGAGAAGTATCACTATGGCTCCTTGAGTAGGATCCCACAGTCAGCTAACATAGACAAACCAGACACAATTCTAGCTTTCTATTGTATCAATCCTTTTCCACAAACACACAAAGCAAACAGTAATTATTGGTTTATGTTTTGAATAATAGCCACATCTAGCTGGGCTACCGTAAGATCTCGATTTAAAGCGACACGTTTTAATAATTACGAAGCCAGAGGTCGCTTCTTTTGGAGGTTGAAAAATTATATTGAAGCCCTGGTGTCGCATATTTAGAGGGTCGCATCTAATTTGAGGTAACTTTATAGAGTCTACTTGCCTCGATTTTAGGCCGCTTAAAATGGATGAAATCTTGCTCTTCAGCTTCAATTAGAGATCGTCTGCTATTCAAACACTGATTTTCCAGTGGGCTACAATCGAGGCTAGGGAGTGGCTATATTTACCTCTATTTAGAACGCGACATTAAAAAATAATTGTCAACGCAGCTATTGCTCACTTTTAGAGGTCAGAAAATTGCTGAAGCTCCTGGGTGTCACATATTTGGAGGGTCGCCTTAAATCGAGGTCTTATGGTAATTAATGTTTCAAATAATAGCCGCGTTTAGTAGTACGCAAAAAGCTTTTTAGGTTTAGCTCGCCTTTTCTGCGAAACAAAGACTTCTTTGCAATACTGCCAAATATTAAGCCTTAGTTTTAATGCTAAAGTTTCCGTACGTACAAATTGTGATGCCTAAATCACCAGGTAAGCCAAACTGAGCGACATGCAGACACACACAGACACACAGACACACAGACACACAGACAGACTACGCGCCTCGGGTTAATCTTTATCTGTGTATTGACTGAGATCCAGAAAAGTGGAACTTTTCCTCAATCCTCAATCTGTCCCATAGTATACTATATATATCATGCTATAGGCTATAACTTAGGCGGGTAAATTTAGCGATTGGCGAATCATGGATTAAAGATTACCAATGGCATGCAATTAGCTTGATAGTCAGTCTCAGTACATCATTTGCACTTATAATAATTATGCCTGCAGCATTAAAAACTGCCAATAATAGAGCCAAACTTACAGCTACGGTATCAATAATAATATGCAATTCTATAGAATAATAGTGCGATAAAACCAACAGGTCATTCATTGACAACCAATGAACAAACTTTACTTTTTGTATCACAGTGATGAGTGATGGCGAGATACTTGACCACTTCCCAGTGTCCCCTTTTGTAGGCCAGAGAGAGTGGGGTGTCACCAGCCTTGTTGACTGTACCTGTACATGTACGAGTGTACTGAGTGATGCAGCAATTGATCTACCATAATTATGTACCAATGCTTACTTTTAGGATCACAATGATGCTGGTTCACAAGATACTTGACAGTGTCCAGGTGGCCATTAGCACAGGCCAGAGAGAGTGGGGTGTCACTAGCCTTGTTGACTGTACCTGTACATGTACGAGTGTACTGAGTGATGCAGCAATTGATGTACCATAATTATGTACCAATGCTTACTTTTAGGATCACAATGATGCTGGTTCACAAGGTACTTTACAGTGTCCAAGTGGCCATTAGCACAGGCTAGAGAGAGTGGGGTGTCACCAGCCTTGTTGACTGGCTCTGTGGAAGACCACCATCAACAACCTAACAGCACTGATAAACACTTACTATTTGGATCAACATGCTTGAACATACACCACATGCTTTGGTTCATTATAGTGTTTGAAACCTCTAATAGTGCGTATAGCAAAATAGGATAATTATAACTCATTATTAAGTATGCCTTACACAATAAGTATGGCTATACGTCGAGTGCTATTAACCTTGCCAGTGCTTGTTATGAGTGCTATTAATCCCTTATTGCACGAGTAGCCATACTATTGATTGTTAATTGTTTGTGATGCAGTTTTAAGGACACTTTTAGCTGCAGTTTCAGTAAAAAAATTAGCCGCAGCCGTTATTCGAACGTCGTTAATGACGACGTGCAATTACTGCCTTTACGACGTAAATTTTTGTGAGGTGAGTTATTCGAGGGTAGACAGAAGATGCGAAAATTAAATACCCACGCACCCGGTATTTCACACGCAAAGTTATTGGTGGGCGCGGTTTCTTGGCATTGAAAATGCAAATATTAGAACCCACGAACATTTCTGCTGAGGGCTCTGGAGCCAAATAGTGAAAATTTGCACTCGCGAAAATTCCCGCTATACAGTACTTCATACTATACCCACTAGTTTGTATTGTTTTTCTTCTTTGAGATGTTGTGCTCTTGACTTTCGGTTAAAACTTTTTAACAAACATATGATTACGTAGTTAAT
This sequence comes from Halichondria panicea, assembly GCF_963675165.1. Classification (NCBI taxonomy): domain Eukaryota; kingdom Metazoa; phylum Porifera; class Demospongiae; order Suberitida; family Halichondriidae; genus Halichondria; species Halichondria panicea. The sequence continues at coordinate 6,674,713 of NC_087381.1, read as the reverse complement.
ACAGTTACAAAATCGATGTTGTAAAGTCGGACATAATTATAAAGTTTTGGTTCAACCTATCACACTAGTAACAATATTACAGTAATAATTATTAGCGTTGATCTTTGGTTAGGGGGTGGGAAAGTATTGCTATACGAAGTTCTTGCACAAGGGTATTTTGACTCGATAGAGAGTTTGAGCATTGCATAGCTAAAATATCACGTTCACTTTAATCAATTTTGTGAGTATAGCTAGTTAGACTACAAGTTAGACTCTACACTCTTTGCTGGTATACCAAGAGAAGATTTCTCTCAATCTCAGAACAATTAAAGTCAATCTGATTCACCCCTTTCTAGAGGATTTGCGATGGGCGTGGGACTTCCTAAATGTATTGGGAACGTAATGATATTCATAGCATTCTTGGTTCAGATGCGTGTTTCCATCACGTGAACTACAGGTGGCATTTGATAATTCTCTCAGAAGCAGCCACTATACCGCCGGCCCTACGCTCGACTACCGATATCTGTGAGAAACTATTGTGACAGTTTTTGCTCGGGCAGACTTAAATCTCAACAGTGATAGATGTTTCAAGGTGCAAGGAGTTTGGCAGGAGACTAATAAGGCAAGATTGAAGCAGATGACAAGAACACAGTTACTGCTTTGTCACAATGTATGGCTGCACTAGTAAAGATCCTTGATAGTGTTCTGAAAGAGGCATCTAGTCTAACAAGCTGTGATTTGCAAAGGGGGAGAGCATGGAGTAAATTTCATCAATTGAGATACAGCACTACTAATTTTGCAGGTTACCTTAGTTGCTGTTCCTCGTTATTTCATTAGGAAAAGTACGCAACTCCACTTCAAACTATAATAGGTCTACGTCAAAACCACAGTCAGGTTGTATAATTATATACTGGGAAACCTGAAATTTGCAACGAATAACATTATAGTGATGATTATCACTTATGTTATTCATTGCCTTTCTTAGGTTACTATCAGCATTGTTATTGCTAACACCTTGAACCTGGAGGGGAGTACCGTATATGCTCGATCAGAGGACGCGCTTGTATAAGAGCCGCACTCAAATAGTAGCCTCAGTGAACAGTGAACATGGCAGCCAAAAAAATTATTAATACTAGCATGCAGCTAGCTATATGTGTTGGTTACAGGTAGCAGCTTGTTAGTGCTTCACAAAGACTTTCTCATGGCAGAGTTCAAGTTTATGCAGGTGAAAAGAACTTTTGATGACAAACTAAAGGTTGTTGAAAAGAATTTAACTTTTGATGACAAACTACATGTAAAGGTTGTTGAATAAACGCTGCTCTTGAACAGTGGCCTCTCTCGAATTGTACCTCCTCTTCCAGCAAAATAAAATGTTAGTAGCCGCGGCTCCTGATCAAGCATATACGGTATTTGTGACGAAACAGTACCTCAAGAAATTGTTTTTTCCTTTCACTCTTATAGACAAGCTCTACTTATTTGCTTTTTGTTTGTCTGAGCCCCCAGTTAGTTATTAGTCATAATAACTATAATATTATCCAAAATGAGCCTTGATCATGTTGATAAGCGATTATTGTGGGCTCAGTCTAACTATAGGAGTAAACATGAAACTTTTTCTTGAGGTACCATTTTCACCTTTAGGATTGAGGCCCATAGTTTCCACAAGACGCTTGACACAGTACAGCCAGCCATAGTATGCACTCACTGACAGAGCACTCTCACCTTCCCCTGCAGTTGGTATTGTTAGCATCATTAATTAAGACAACATACAATTGTTAAGTTTACTTGCATTGTACAGTGCAGACATGAATACAGACGAATAGAGTAAACGAACGATTATCAAACATGTTCTATTTTCTATTTTCGAAAGCTTTTTCTCGAAGACAGCGGCCCAGAGCACTAAGCTGATAGTACATATAGGTATATAGACTAGGTAAGGCTCTATTCAAGTCCGAACCCACGATCAGCAAAAAGCTTCCTCGGCGGAGTGATCATGACAAGGCCAAACAATCAACTATTGGAACAGATTTAGTTCAAACATAGCCATGAATCTTCGCTCTCTCTCTCTCGTATCGACAGAAGGCTCTAAACAGCTAGCTACAATGCATAACTGTAATCTACAACTATATAGTAAAGTGTATGTACAGCTCTGGTTTCGAGGTCTGACTGCAAGCCGTTAGACAATGGAGGCATCTTGAAAAAGTGCAGTAGTGCCATCAAAATCCGAACGATTAATACCTTTTCTTTATAATTTCCAGTGTAGCATGACGTACAACTGCAACTTAGTAAGAACCAGAGCTGTACATAGTTTACTTGTTGTAGATTACGGTCATGCATTTTAGCTAGCTGTTTAGAGCCTTCTGTTAATACGAGAGAGAGAGAGTTCGAAAAATCGTGGCTATGTTGAAACTAGAATAGTTGAATGTTTAGCCTTGTCACTCCACTTAGTGCTCTGAGCTGCTGTCCTCGAGAACAAGTATTCGAAAATGATAATCGGTTGTTTACTCTACAGCAAAAGAGAAAAAAGTCTACACAAGCTTGCAGTACGGAGTAGTTTCCATACAAGAATGTTAGTAATAAAACAGGAGCAATCATTTACTGACCTTGCTGAGTGCACACACTCTCTGCCAACTTGTACTCTCCAATGCTCACTAGAGCTTCCACAATATCTTTCCACTGCATGTCAATATCCTTGATTTTGGCTGCCTGGAGAGTTGCTGCTGTGGGATGTTGGCTCTTCTTTATGGTTTCCAGTTGGTCATTGCCCAATCCCAAGTGAAAACCAAGTTGAAGCCATTGGTCACATTCCAACTGACTCAGCTGTTCCAGTGTTGGGTACGAGGACAGAGCATCTACATAATAGTTAGAAAAGGAAGTATTAAAGCCAAAGGGGCTCATGTAGTATAATTATGGAGTGTACTGAGAAGGTATATCTGAGGCATTGTCATTGTCTATTCATACACTGCATGTGGTATTGCACTGTACAAGTAAACTGCCGGAGGGTAATAAAATAAACTATGGATGCAAATGTTGCTAGATCGAGACATTGGGACTACACTATTTACAAAATTAATACATTCCCAACATGCACCTTCAAAGAAACTGATCACTAATTAACTGCATGAGATTTAATTAACATAATTATATGGAAGGTGTATGAACGGCATCACACGGAAACCACTGATCTAGCTGTACTGACCATGCAACTCACTAGATACCTACTGACTACTGTGTACAACAGCTGATGGTCAACTCACCTCTAGGTCCAGGCTGGAACCCCTCCACATAGTTAGCCAAGCCACGGTGCCCCCCCAATCTGGCCATATCTGCAGCAGTCTGTCCATCGTTGTTCTTGATATCTGCATGGTTGGTTGAACAGGAGAACATGAACTGACAGTACATGTGGTTTACTGTGTGCTAGCACTCACCCAGACATTGACACAACATACAAACAAGTCAAACCAATGACAAAATATTTGGATGCTTTGGCAAATATCTCTAAAATAATAATAAAAGGTAAGGGAATATAAATTCGCCAATGTCTACAATGTTATGGCTTGCATACAATATAGATACTATAATAGATAGTAGTACGTACACGTCATTAACAGTAATTTTCAATCTGGTTGCTAAACTTATAATGTTGTCAAATTTTTCAGCTGTACTTGTATTTCCATGGTGGGATAACCCTGTACCTACCAGACAATGAAACATGCTAAAAAGTGTTTGTAAGTACGTTACATATAGTGGCCATGCACCATTAAATAATTAGATGAATTGTACAATGACTTCTCAAATGTACCTACTGTGAAGCTTTGCTAGCTACAATGGCGGCACTGCCACACACCTGGACAAGATGACAGACACCTACTGACACAGCTGGACTAACATCCAGGCTCACCTGTGGGACAGTGGTGCTCCAGTAACAGCTTAGCAGTGGCCTCACTGTTGAGGAGACATGCCCAGTGTAAGGGGGTCCGACCACCCTTAGGTGTAGCAGCTACAATGGCTCCAAACTTGATGAGTAGTTGTGCACTGCGGAGATGGTGGTTAATACATGCCCTGTGTAGTGGAGTGTATCCACTATGCTCTCTAGTGTAGTAGTCACTGTTGTTGGGTGGAGCTCCTCTCTTTAGCAGCTCAAGCACTTCTTGGTCACGGCCTTTATAACTAGCCAAGTAGAGTTGTTTAGCAAGGTTGTCACTATGGGGAGATAAGATGAGTGCAGCCATCATTGATTAGTTAGTGTTTGGGTGTGCATGTGATAATGTTGTGGTAAAATATACGATAAACAATAGCCGTATATAGTGTTTGTAACCACGCCAGCTGATATTAATAGCTGACATAAACAGTGAAACAACAGTGGTGTCATGCACTAACCTCATTTCAGACAGTGACTTGCTTCCAATGTCTCTGTAACCTCACTAGCTTACTCAAGGCTTGCATACGATCAATATCATCAGTAGCAGCCACAGCTCATTAATACACAATAGATTCACAAAGTGTGCGTTGACTCAAGGGAGAGGATTGGTGAGCAAATTCATACCAAGTGCCAATGATGATCACCTTATAATGGTGACGGCTCAGTCTCAAAAGGGGATGGATCAGACCAATGTACTCCTGATCAGACCTGTATAGTATGACCATGTAACTGTTGATATTCGAACAACAGGTGTGCAACAAGTACATCGTATTATAGACGGATTATCTGAACCCATGCACTGGTCATCTAAGCCATCCAGTTTCAGATAATGAAAGTTAGTATCATGCAGTAACAAAACCATGATTGATTGAGCACTTGCACATAATTATTAGCAATTTACCTGATTCTTGTATAAAGTAGCTTCTCACCAACTCTATATAGATCTACGCAACACTCAGACTGACAGTAATTATGATTGGTCAAATCATCGTTGGTCACTACACACTACTATAGTATACCAAACATGGTCACATCAGTACACCACACAGGAAAGGATGCCATATATTTACAATGGGGAACCACTAAAACCAACCACCAACACCTAAGAATGACAACAATGCACACACCTGCAACCCAACACCAGCTCATATTCATGTGGCACTTATACTCGATTCTCAGTGGAGACCATAATAATTATTATACTCAATTTGACAAATAATTATTGTTCACATGAATGGATGGGATGCGTTACAAATACTAGCTATAATAATCAATTCTCAGTAGATTTTATCATTAATTTTTCTAACTCGTGTGAATGACCATAAGAAGTCTTGTCTAAAGGTAAGAGATAGTAATAGGTAAGATATAGTATACATGCAGTGACCTCAAGGCTAACACATCAGGGACTAGGCAATGAACTCTTAGTATACACTAGCCTCGATCCCAGGCCACACTTCATCAGGGAAGTTCTCTTCAGGGGAGGTTATAGTGAAGGAGACTAAGTATACACATACTTCACACGACACAGGATACACTCAACACCATAAAGTCATTAAAAGCTTCTGGACTATCATTCAGCACACACAATGTATACCTCACAACAACACAACAACTTGTTGATGAGAGTGTTTAACAAGCACCAGCGGTACAGCGTGTATCTTTGAGTTTAGTTTAGCTTCACAACACAATTAGATAACAATGATAGTAACGAGGACAACTGACAGAACTGAACATGCATGCAGGGTATGGTACAGAGAGACGCGCAGGGCCTCTTCACAACAAAGAACTATTGTCTACAAAACAAAAGACTAAGGGAGGCTTTGCTCCAGGAAACTGTACAGAGATAATTAACTAATAAACATTCTATAACACCAAACCATGGAAACTAACTAACACTAATCTGATTAAGTCATAAGTGTACAGTATTATTCTAACACAACTCTCACAGAGTCATAAAGTAAGTATAGTATAGCCCAACGCTGTTGTAAACTGTAAGGGAGCATGTTATCAACTTGTCAATGTTGATATTGGATTCTATGGTAGATTGGATAGTGTCATGAATGCGATTATACTTTAAAATTTTGCTGAGCTGAGCTGTTCAATTAGGACACTTGAACACCAGGTATATAGCATGTAGGACAGAGTGTACTACATGCAGTATAGTAGTTCAAGATTGTTGGCAAAATAATGGTTTGATTATCATGCACCTATAAATTAATGATAGAAATGAACTATCAGTATCAGGAGCACATACCTGACCTTATATATATATAGCTGTTGATTTCCGGGGGGCAAAATATTCGTCGTTGAACATTGGAACGAATATTTACCCACATGCAATTGAAGCTATTACACGATTATTTGACAAGACTTGTACAATGGTGAGGGTAAAGGTTAGTGTCTTGCCACTGCCAGTGATGGTGTCTCCAATCACATCCTTGCAAACACAAGTAAGATAATAATTATAATTATTGTGATGATACTATTTGTAGTAACAGGTATATCAATGTAGCATCAAGTCATATATAGCACAGAACAGCACAGAACTGGGCTAGCACACATAGAACATACAAAGACAGAAAACAAGTACAAACAGCTATTATAGGAAACACCAATATACTAATATCATCTAACAGTATATACAGTCACTGCACTAGTAAACTGCATTGTGTTGAAAGATGCTTGTAATAACTAGAAATTTATCACGTAGAACATACAAAGACAGGAAACAAGTACAAACAGCTATTATAGGAAACACCAATATACTAATATCATCTAACAGTATATACAGTCACGCACTAGTAAACTGCATTGTGTTGAAAGATGCTTTCTATAAATGTAATAGCTAGAACCCAAACAGACAAAACACACATGTTTATTTAGTGTCAAAACTAGCTACAAACTGGCAATCACAAACAGTATTTATACATGTACCTGGTTGTAAGTATCCAATATAGACATACACACACTTCTCATTCTGTAGGCAGCCATATGAACAAAGGTGTGACTAGCTAGATATGCATTGTCATTGTAAGCACACCTGCATGTGGCTGTGATCCTGCCGTATCTGGTTCACTCAAGGAAAGTTAGTGATCTCTTTAGTCTTGGCTAGAATGATGATTCTGGAGACACTGTTTGTGCATCAGTGCACATGTCAGGGAATGTTTAACAAGATAATGTTAATGACCTTTACCAAATGGCGCAGGGCTCTCAGGAAGACAAGCAAGATACTGCTGATGAGACTTCCCTGTTTAAATGTTACTACTACTACTATTGGAGATAGAGAGTCCATTGGAAACTAGCTAGTATAATTACTTGACGTTCAGTTTCTGATCTTCTCATGTACGTATTGACTGTTTATTTTCCCTCCCACACACAATAACTTATAAGCATAATAGTTATAGATACATGCATTGTCATTGTAAGCACACCTGTGGCTCTGATCCTGCCGTACTGGTTCACCTGCAACACACCAGCCTCAGGGCAAGTTTAACTGTTAGCGATGTCTTCAGTCTTGGCTATAATGATGATCCTGGAGACACTGTTTGTGCATCAGTGCGCATGTCAGGGAATGCGCTTAACAAGGTAAAGGTCATTTAGGACCTCCTTGTACAAGGTTTTTACAAGATAATGTTAATGATCTTTACCAAACGGCGCACGGCTCTCAGGAAGACAAGCAAGATACTGCTGATGAGACTTCCCTGTTTAACTACTTCTACTACTATTGGAGAGTCCATTGGAAACTAGCTAGTATAATCACTTGATGTTCAGTTTCTGATTTTCTCATGATCATGCCTGTATATTTTATGACACCCCTATTATGCTAATACTAAGTATTCTGCTATTGTTCTGCTACAAGGCAGACATTGAACACTGCATGACTGCACCCTCACCTGTATTATAGACATGCACTGATCATTTGTTTAAGTTCATGTATGTACAGTGGAACCTCTGTTAACAACCTCTCAACAAATTAAGGCCACCTCTGTATAAAGGCCAAAACATTGTTCCCCAAAGGTGTCTGTTATAGAGAGGTTCCATGCACAGAGCTGTATACTAATATAACTGTACTAGCTTATATACTTTTTGAACACTATGTACATGACATTGTTCAGTTCATCTATGAAAACTAAATATGAAAGATTTGTACATAACAACAATAAACGAACGATATTGCATACAAATTAACAATCACTACACTATACCAATACTATACACAGTACTTGCATGTGTTCAAGTCTGAGAGAGGAACTGTATAAATACTAAGATAGTTATTGTTTGAACAATTCATGTGTCCACTTGTCTATGGTGTGGTAGTGATCCTAGTCTCAATCTCACTGGCAATGTCCCCCCGACCAAGAGCAGGGGATCTGGAAGCCTCAATGAGAGCGGACCAGGAGGGGGGAGGGTCGGTCTGGGTCAACCAGTGCTCCAGCATGCCAGTTAAACAAGCTCCAGCTACATGAGGATGGTTGTGCTGAATCTCGTGTGGGAAGAAAAAGCACAACATGATCAACATACTTAGTCTAACCATATATAGAGTAGAAGAGGAATTGGAAACGGAAGTACCCTCGAAGTACCATCCGTGTATCTCCGCGGTTTTAATCGAGGCTTACTTTTTTAACACGAGGGCTAAACATGAATAATTCATGAGAATTGTTTTGCTCTCTGTAAGAAGTCCACGAGCAGTTCTGCTGCTAAACATCAACTTTCTCTAATACTTGAGGCCATTTGGGACACAGGACACTATTTAGTTACAAAGCCTTAGCTATATCAAAGGTACTATAGGAACACAAGCATGAAAAAGCGCTCTGTGTACCTCTAGCCTCTAGCTACTTCACGACAATCGAGATTATATTTTCTTTTTTTCCAATTGATACCTACTATCAGGGGGCATATGATTCAGTAATGGGGGTAGCTCTGAGATGTATGCTTTGGACACAATAAGTTTCCCGGGCTTTTGCGGGAGTTATGAGGAGATACACGGATGGTCCCAGAGCCACTACATAGACTTCATTGTAAAACATCACGTGGATCACTTCCGTTTCCAATCCCTCTTCTACTCTATCTATGGTCTAACCGACAAAATTATATAGAGCACATTAGGGACTTTTTGAAGGAAAATCCTCACATCTAATTTCCCCATAGTAACTCATGTGGCAAGCCTGTAGAAACAGGTTACCATAAACAACAATAATAATTAGTTTGTTGCAACTTAATTCTTTAATAAGAAACAGGCAAGAGAATATTATGCTGGCTAGCTATAGCTGTGTGTCTAATATCTCTGCAGTCTGTGTTTGAACGCTTAATTTGTAGGGTCTCCACGAGTAAAAGTATTTTATCAAGAGATCTGGGGTATTTAATATCTGCATACATCCTACCCTATAGGCTATACCGTTGAGTTGTTGTGTAGATTAATGTGCCATGATAAACGTTAAACACAGACAGACACAGCAGAGACATAGCTAGCTAGCTAGCTATTAGTGCTACATAATAACATTCTCTTACTTGTTTCTTATTAAAGCACATGTGATTGAGCAGAAGCCAGACAACTGCAAAAGCAGAGCGAACTGAAAAAGCGAACTGCAAAAGTCAACTGCAAAAGCGAATTGCAGAAGCATAGTTGAACTGCAAAAGAGAACTGCAAAAGAGAACTGCAAAAGCGAACTGCAAAGTGAACTGCAAAGTGAACTGCAGAAGCGTAGTAGTAAATGTACCACAAATGAAAAATGGAGTAGGTGTGTACCTCAGGGCCACCGTAGATATGGCTGGACTCAGTGCGCATGTCCAGGGTAAAGATCATTAGTACCTCCTTGTACACAAGGTTTCAATAGGGTCACTGCCTCTCTGGGCAACCTTAAGGCTATATTATTGTAACGTAATTACAGGCTTCTGCACTATCACAGCACGAACACAATATCTTCACGACAACACAAACACTTTCAGACAGTTAATAGTTCATTTATCGTTTGCGGTTTTGATGCCGTATATTCTTTTGGCATCTTCCTTGAGCTGGTCACTCTTCAGGTACTCTGCTACACTTTGCTTGTCTTTGTACTCTCTGATATAGAACATGTACATCAAAGCACAGAAGAGACCAGCACTGAACAATAATTTGGTCAATTTGACTGTACTTGGCGGCCTTAGATCTCACGGGAATCTTGGGCCTATATATCTCCTGAAACCTATGAAAGTTATTTAATTCCCTGGCCTCGAGGAATAAGCTCTAATTAAGCGAGGATATAGTTACCTTTTGGACTCAGTCTGAGTTATCGCTTTTGAAACCCGCTGGTCTTGGAGCTAATTTTGCAACTCACGAAATTTCCCACTGCGGTACAGAATGACCATAGATACTATTATATATATCTATGGTATACCAGCGCATTGCTCGATCTACAGCTTTATTCATTATAAAGTATTATTTGCCACAAAAATGGTGAATTGAGACTGCTCTGATATTCTTATTGGCTACATACATTCATCATGCTTCTGCCATTCTCATATTTTACGCAATTTCTGTTCTTGTATTTGTTGTGACATACCGAGCTGCGTATATTACAACCTTGTTCACTGCTTTAGAAAGTGTAAAAGATCAACTGAACGTACTGGTATGACAACATCAGATGAACCAGTTTGTGATTTGGCTACTTGCATTGACCCGATAAAAAAGCACACAATTCGTTGCGTGTTAAGCTTATGTATTTGCTGTGCAAAATATTTTAACCAGGAAAGCAGTGGCACGCCTTGTATCGGTAGAAGGTTGAGCTTCATCATACATTGGTGGGAGCCAGCCACAGTTCTTGTAAAAGTAAACTCAAAAGTACATTTAATGAGATTCATATTAGCCCGAACATAATTTAGCGTCATAATAGTAACATTAATGTACATCACAGTGTCTCTCCTGCATGCATGTATTAATTAACCCATTTTAGTGTACAAAATTACAATAATTACAAAACATAGTGATGAGGAAGAATTAAAACTCACCATTACATTACTAGCTATCAGTTTCCGTATAAGTACTATAATATTATAGTTATAAATTATAATTATAGCTTTAACTGTCATCGTACATGGGGATAGTCACAGGCCCATAAGCCTCACAGGGTGTTAGTTCAAACTTCACCTCTGAAACATCATCCCCTACTGTAGAGGGTTGAGGGTTTCCAGACCCATAAGCATCACAAGGTGTTAGTTCAAACTGCACCTCTGAAACATCATCCCCTACTGTAGAGGGTTGAGGGTTTCAAGTGGTACTCATCAAGTTTGCCTCTTGAAATACACTGATGTAATCATAGTCATGGTGGGGAAGCTCATTCAGAACAACTTCAGGCCTCCTGTATAGGTGGGTGTTTGACATTCATTATAATAATGAAAGCACCACGGGTGCTGGTGCCTCGCGATCGGTGGATGTGTCAAAGCTCCTCACCCAGTGCTGCAACATGGCATGGAATCTAGCTTCTGCCGATGGGTGGTCACGCTCAATGACCTGGACATGACAACAATGTCTAAGTGATGAATATTCGCTCAGGCATTACATGATTGTCACTCTGATACATTCTACATACCCTTCTAGTTTTGTAGCCAATATCCAGCTGTATTGCCAGACTGTACCAGTCAGCAGTGATTGCAATGACTGCATTCTTCACTTTATCTAGTGGGAGCAAGTCTTCTCCTGCATGTGGTGATGAACCATGAGGTCACAACTTGTAATTGAATATATACAAACCTGTATCATCTGTAGCAGGAGGTTCTGGGAATACAGAGAGATCAACCTCGCTGTGAGCCACACCTGCTAGGTCCTGTATGCATGGGACAAATTATTAAGAGAAGTTACACATAAAATTATTATACACGAGAAAATGAATTCCACTCACCAGAGGGTTTCTCCCAGTAAAGACGCTGTACTTGTTGAGAGTCTCCCTCAGACAGCTGTAAGTTCCCTCAGTCTTACTACTCCACGTCTCAAGGGCCTGGACCACCTCCTGTCTGGGACTGACTGACTGAATTTTGACAATGGAAGGGCTCAGGATTCTTCTGTACATGCGACTGTTTCGAATTACTTGATCATGATCTTCAATTTCGGGGTCGGAAATTTGGCTGGCAAAATGGGAAATGAAAGCTCTGGAGATTTTCTCATCTTTCTTGGCATTCTTGTCACTGTGGATACACTGTATGGTGGTTTGATCCAGGTCAGCGTACGGCTCAAACTGTAAGAGGTGCTTGAAGGCAAAGGCAACTTGTTGTGTTGATTTCATCATTCTTCTGTTGGAGGAGACAGCTGCTGCAATATCTTTGATGTTGACCAATGGG